>NW_005872911.1:0-9278 GCF_000147115.1 Myotis lucifugus | reverse complement strand
GGTGATTCAGACAGTCACTTAATTACTACTCCATATTTGACCTATATCATCTTTCTTCATTGTACTCTAAAACAGGGGTCCTCAAACTTTTTAAACAGGGGGCCAGTTCACTGTCCCTCAGACCGTTGGAGGGCCCGGACTATAGTTTTAAAAAAAAAACTAGTTGGCTGCTAAGCAACAGGCAGCGGCGGCAAAAACACCCGGTGGGCTGGATAAATGTTTTCGGCAGGCTGCATGTGGCCCGCTGGCCGTAGTTTGAGGACCACTGCTTAAAAACAACAGTAAGAATTAAGTTAGTTAAACAAACAGCTGCTAATTTATAGAGAAGAGAATTACAGGGCATACTGTGAGAGCAATGTATATTTCCTCTAAATTTGATTCACTTCACTATTAAATTCTCCATTTTTACCCTCAATAATAATGTAATATATTTTTATTATCACATGGATGTTTCATGTAAGTATAAAATTATTTGCATTTATACTAATTATGTATCATAATTAGAACAGGTAATTACTATGTTAGCATATTTAATTACATAGTTGAACATTTACTGCATGCACTCAGAGTAATGCATGCAAAATATTCACAATAAGTAATTTTTATTAAGCTCTTATAAAGTCAAACTCTTGAAATCAATAACAAGTAAATATAGATTCAAAAAGTAAATATATAGATATAGATATAGATATAGTGTTTTAAAGGAATTCCCAATCTATAAACATATATTTGATATGCAGAATTAAAAACTGAGAAGTTTCAAGTTATTTCTCAGTAGTTTGGGTATTTTAAGTTATTGATACTGAAATCAAAGCTTTTTGGCATTCTTTCTCCCAGGAGCAAACCCACACCTTTCTTCCCTCTCAAGTGTCCATTTCCTAATCTCTGAGGATCCCCATGAGACTTGCCACCAGCTGGGCAATGGGCAGCAGCAGCTGGTCCTTGGCTAACCCCCTGAACATGTGTCCGAGGCGCCCTCTTATCTGGACTTCCCAGTAGGCCAAAGCAGCCCCACCAGGCTCTCTCTTGTTGCTTCTTCTGTCCTAAGCCCTTCCTTGCTTCACTGTCCCCAGCTTTAATAAAAGTATTCTAAAAATAAAAATAAAAAATGAAAGAAATTAAAGCTTTCATATGCCTATTCTCTAAAGCAAAATAGAACATAGCCAAGTATTTATATCCAGACTTGTTTTGTTGTATGTGAAAATAAATGGAATGTATAATGAACCATTGGAATATATTATAAACTAAAGGCCCAGTGTACGAAATTTGTGCACTGGGGTGGTTCGTCCCTCAGCCCAGCCTGCACCCTCTCCAATCTAGGACTCCTACGGGGATGTCCGACTGCCAGTAGCTGGACATCCCTCTCACAATCTGGGACTGCTGGCTCCCAACCACTCTCCTGCCTGCCAGCCTGATCGCCCCCTAACTACTCCCCTGCCAGCCTGATCGATGCCTGACTGCTCCCCTGCCAGCCCGATTGCCCCCAAATGCCCTCCCCTGCTGGCCTGGTCCCTCCCAACTGCCCTCCCCTGCAGGCCTGGTCACCCACAACTCCTCTCCCCTGCCAGCCATCTTGTGGTGGCCATCTTGTGTGAGGGTGTGACAGTCAATTTGCATATTACCTCTTTATTATGTAGGATGAGTCAATCATATATATTTCCCCATGTATGTATTGTGAAATATTGAGGTTTCAACAAATATAATATATGGTAAGATAATAACTAACATATACTGAACACATTTTATACCAGGCACCTTTCTAGGAGTAAATTAACTCATTTAATCTTTAACAACAATCATATGAGAACAAATTTAATTGTTATTCCATTTTACAGATGGCAAAACTTACAGGTGACTCTTTAGTGCTAAGAGATTAATGACACACTGTACTGTCTATGCAAAATAAAATTTAAAATGACACAGGTTAACAGAAAAAAAATCCTCAACCACATGGAATGAACTTTTAAAAATAATTTTGCTAATAGCATATAGCACAGAGTTGGGAAGATTTGTGTGTGTGGAAGGATTCTTTATAATACTTCCAAAAGAGTGTGATACTTACAAAAGGCCTCTGTGATTATAAAACTGGCTGTATCCTCTACTTCAAATTACAAAATGATAACTGTTTAAATTAAAATAAAAATAGTTGAATTTCAAATAAAAACAGTATGTTAGAACAAGGTATAAATACACAACATTTTTGAAAGAATGATGTTTTTAATGAGTGACCTTGCTTATGTTTTGTGTAGTTTCCTGGAATAAATTGTCACCTGTGGTCTCACTTCTATGGGAAAAATCTTACTACCTATTTATTTATAGTTATTTCATAAGTTAAAGTACCCCAAATAAAAGATATAGACACAAGAACTTACATGGCTGGAAAAAGGTGCTGTGAGCACAATATTGATAGAATGCTCTTACATGCAACATGGTTAAGGGCTCTGTAAATGATCACATGGCTAAGGGCTTTGTTTTGTTCTTTTTCTTGTTTTCTTGTTATTGTTGCATTGTTTTCTGTTAATAGGTCATTTCTGACCTTGGATATTATTCTGTGGAAGTAATTTAATAATATAATTTCCTCAGAAACAAATGTGTGATTTCCAAATAATCAGTAACTAATTATCAAAGGAAAAATTTTAAAAAATTGCTCTCTGATGTATTTGTTTGAAGGTTGAGGGGAAGGTATTCTATGTTGTTATAGAAGGCTCATTTAGATTACTGTAGTAGCAATAATGATCACTTGGAAATAAAAGAATAATCATAATAAATTCATCTCTGATACTCTTAATTCAGTTTAATCTAGAACTGTTGTCAGCAGGGTGCTCTATGTTACAGGTGGAAGTGAATTCTTGGAATGCTTCCGGGAAACGAATTGCCTGAGGCAAGCTATGGAATAAGTCCAATCTTGTCTTCCACAGGGCTAGAATTAACACCACTAACCAGTTTCCACTTCATATTAAAGTCCAGTTCAGTCTAGCATCTGGCTAGCTTAGCTTGTGTTCCCAGCTGTACCCCATTGTATGTGGGTTCTGAAGGCCCTGCGCCATGCAGATGCATAAGGCCACATAACTGTAGAGGTGCATGGCAAATGCAGGTCACAGAGCAAAAGCATGCAAGAGAAAAGCAAGAGATACATTTTTGTCTGGGGATTATAACTGGGGGGATTTGCAGACTTGCAGTGGCTCACCCCCCACCCACCCCAGCCAATTTTTCCAAGTTAGACTGACAGGCAGATACCTTTCCTAGGTCACCCTGACCTCACTGCACATGTGCCTATCTCCCTCCATGCCACTCCCCTCCCCAATAATCCAGGAGGCGGGAAGGGAGGAGTATTAATTCCCTTGGAGGGACAATGCTTGGATTTCTTGGGGCAGGTGTGAAACTGTGGCTTCCTGATGAAGCTGCCCAGATGACCATGCTCATAATGCCTGGCCTTCCCTTTGCTCTTCTTCCCATTATTAATATGAATCACTAGCTAATTATGATAACAGAACTAAGACTTTATAGAAGTTATATGTCTAAAGGAAGAATTTTCTAGATTCCTTTAGAATTCAGACTCTGGGGGGAGGCAATAAAATAATAGAAATATGAATCTTCCTTCTTATAGTCATAAAGGAATTAAATATAGACATCTCTTTTCCAAAGTTCCTTCTCCATTCTGTATTAGAGCCACTCAGATGATTTCTTTACCACCTTCTAAAAGCTTATGCTTACCAATGACTCTATGACAAATCCAAGTCAGTTCACTCTCCTGTCAACAGCATGTGACACAGATAATTCCACCCTCATTCTTAGTACAATTTATTTACATATCTACAGAGACCCCACATTTTCTTAGTTATTGCCATAACTTTGGTTAGGCTTTGGTTATTCACAATTTCCTTTGCTTTTTTTTTTTCATCCTGGTCTCTTAGAACTTAGTGTTGCAGTCCTGGTGCTCAACAATATCAGAACAAATATTATTTTTGAGTGTACCCAGAACAGTTGTCAAAATTAATAACTTGCTGATTCTTTAAGCAGGCCACAACTAATTTCAAAATTTTAAAATTATGTGAAGAATTACTGTATTCACAGTGAAATTGAAATTAAAAATTAAGCCCCTAAAAAATTAGTAGATAATACACATATGTTTCCAAATTAAAGACTGTCCTTCTGAAGAAATAATGGATCATGTTTTATGCACTTGATAATATTTGAACAAAATAAATATATACATATTAATGAAAGGGGGAGGGCTAGGCCCTCCATCTTGCCCCAGGGTAAGGGCTACGCCCTCCATCTTGCCCCAGGGTAAGGGCTATGTCCTCCATCTTACCTTGGCCACATGCTTGGCAAGGAGCTTCTTCCCGGAAGTCTAAGACTCTGCTAGCCACACCCAGGAACAAGACACCGACTTGCGCCTGGCCAATCGGCAGAGCACAGTCCTTTCTCCTCCCCTTACTCCAACCCCCGCTATAAAACCCGTCTCTACGCGGGGTTCTCTCTCTCTCAGCCACTTGGCTTGCCATTGTGTCGGTAAGTCTGGTGGACGGGGAGCTCAAGCTAGCTTGAAATACAGACTCTCATGCTTTTGCATCGGACTGGCTGGCTCCCTGATGTTGGTTTCTTGGGGATCTTGAAATCTGGGCATAACAATTGAAATGGGGAAGTTAGACTGGAATGTGGGGTGTTCCCCTGGGCAGGATGATTTCCCGGGCTCTTTGTCCAATGGAGTTGAAGAATGAAACCACGGATGGAAGATGGTATAGCAAAGGTGGAAATTTATTGAAGAACAAGTACAGAGTCCCACATGGGGAGGGGGAAGAGTCCCACTGAGTCCCTTTTTCCTATAGTTTATAAAGGCTGCAGATATTTGTGCCTCAATATTCTCTCTGATTGGTCACTATTCCCCTTTGATTTGGTCACTACAGCAACTCCTGAGCTCAAAGGTCAAACCTCACTTGGGATGTGTGAGGCTCTCCTCCCCTCCTCCCTTATTGTTTCCCTATTCCCTTTGGGCTTTCTTCCTCCTTCTTTATTTTGTAAATATAGACCTTCTGCTGTTTCCAGCTCCCTCGTCTTACGGAAATGTAACCTTTTGCAGCTCTGTAGCCCTATGCTTTTTCCATGGACTCCTTAATTTTCTAAAATTTCCTAAGCCTGCCTTTTTCACCCCTAAAAATTCCTTTTGATATTCCTGTTACAGAAAAACCGGACAAGAACCAAACAGCGCTCTGAGAGTTTGGAGTTACACTTTATTCACCGCGGCGGGCCTAGGGAAATGAATCCAAATTCTAAGCAAAGCTACAAGCAGAACTTCCCTTTTTATAGAAGAGCCAGCCCTTTGTGTGCTTGCTGGCGGCGGCTTTGAAAACTATACAGTTCTAATAATTAAAAATGCATCTGGCATGGCATTGGGTGTATCTAGTCTCTGGCCTACAAGGTCAGACAGCTAAGTTTATCTCCCCCATTATTCAAGCAGGCTAGAAAGCAAAGTTACTTTTTCAGAATTAGATAGAGGCAGTTCAAAGAATAGCAGAGAATTCCAAACAGTAGTTTTGCAAATAGGGGTTTTCCTTCACATTCCCATACTAAAGTTTAAAATGTTGTAAATAATGTGATGCATCAAGAAAAACAACTTACTCATCTTTTACACTAGAATGTCTATAATATATGTTCTTATAAATCAATAAAAAGGCCAATAACCCAATAGAAATATGTTGAAAATAGTAAATAGAAACCTCATAATAGAATAATAAAAATAGACAATGATCACACACATGAAAATATATAAAGGGTTTATTCTGAATAGATAAAAAATTTAAATGCAAAAATTCAATCTTTATTTGTAGTGATGAAACATTATATAAATAAACACTTCTTAAGTAGAGAATTCACTAAATAAGTTTGGGATAAATAGTCTGCATTCATTAATTTGATGCTAAGAATATTTGATGACATTAGACAAGGAAAAATTGTAACTGTGTAACCTTGAAAAATTGTATAAACTGAGATAAATTTCTGTTTCCAAAACGGAGATAATGATTCCAGAATATTGTTAACGATTAAGTGGTATAATAATAATAACAACCACTGCTATTAGTGTTACTGGAAAACCAAACTTCCCTGTTGCTCATGAGAACAAGTGGAGGTTCTTGGGGTATCTGGGGTGCTGCTGAAATAAGCACTTTCAGCAGCCCCCACTGGAGAATGAGATGTGGAAAAGGCTTTATTTGCATGAAGTAACATTCCTCAGGTTCCAAAGTCCCTACCACTTGAGCCAGTCAGGGAAGAGGCTCAGCTGGGGTTCCAGCAGAGCTAAAAGCAAGGCCAGTGTCCAGAGCTTCTGTTCCATGCTGCAGCCCGGTGTAGTTCAGTATCCAAGCCAATTGAAGTCCATTCGTTTATTGTGGGGGTCCCACGTGGCTGTGAACCATGTGGGCATAGGGGCGTGCATCTGCCTGCCCCAGGAGGGCCAGGGACCCTGTGTGCCAGAGGGAGAGTAAAAACCAAGAGATCCTGGCTCCTTCCTTTGGAAGTTTAAATGTTCAGGTTTCTGGGCTTGCACTGGCCACTGACTCACTCCCAAGTGTGACTGATGGGCAGAACCTCCCACATCACTCTGACCTTCCTGGAAATGTTTAAACTGCCTTTGCCTAGTCCCTTCCCCCAGGGATCAGCAGGAACAGACTTGGAGAGTGTTAAATGCAGCGCTTTGGCAAAGCTGTATAATGGCATGTGTATATTATCTACCTTCCCTTTCCTCCTTTCCTATTAAATAATAACCAGGTTATTACAACGTCATCATTAGCATCTGTTATGTGTCTGTTGTTTACATTGCTATATGCCTGGAACATGGTAAGTGATTACTAAAATGTAACACTTTGTATAAAAGAGACAAATATGTACAGACAAGAAGGATCTCGTGGAGTATATTTTAGCCATAAAGATTTCCAAAGTAGCACACATCCTGTTCCGTTTTTGTATAATCATCTGCTTCTATGTCTGTGTAATATAGAGTGATGTCTGAAAGGTTTTCTCTAATGTGTTAACAATACTTACAGATAAATAGTGGGTCTTAAAATTAATTTTACTTTTTTGTTTTATATGTTTCAATATTTGATAATTTTAAAATGAGGTTCTTTTAGAACAAAAAATATAAAGTAATTTAAATTTTGGAAAACTCATAATGAATGTTTTGAAAGTTGTAATCTGGAGATTCATAGATTAGAATGAGTTCTAAGAATAAATATCCTGATCAATATTTCTAGTTAATATTTTTATGGAGCTATATTAAATTGTGTTCAAATGCATAAAATTGTCTACTATGTTTGCTTCTTACAGCTTTTAACCTTTATTCTCTCTTTTAATTTTTTTATTTTTTGCCATGACTCAATCACTCTATGAATTTCCTAGTAATGAATATGTGTTTTTCTATGTTCTTATTTCTATAAGGGCACTTTGCATTCTATTTATTATTCTAAGAGGATATGGCCTTTCTTTCCTCTTGTCGCCCTTCCCCCATTTTTATTCCCCATGACAACATCTACTTAATAGGCTTTGCGTTTGAGATTACCATTGAGGATGCTTCTGAACATCCCCAGAGACCACAATCCATGTTTTCTCATCATTAATCAAAATCCTCTTTTGAAGCAGATTTTAGCAACAAGTTTTTCTTCATGCCCTCATAACATTTACATACAGAACAGTGTGCTTATTTTCTATCTTCTGGCATTAACATATATTTAGTACACAGGATTTTCTTCCCCCACCCAATTCACACTTGTAGCTTTCTATAGGATTAAAAGATTAGTGTGTATTAGCATAAACTTGGAGAAAACAAAGTATTATGATATGAGTGGATATTAATCAAATAAAATGTTGTTAATCTCATGATTTTACCAGCAATTTGTTTAAAAAAACAAAACACTGTATTATTCCTCAAGAAAATAATGTTTAAATGATATTTTTAACAACTGAATTAGAGTAATGACACTATAATTTTAAATAGGGATGAAAGGAAATTGTACTTTAGTACTTAAATCAGATCTAATACTTGGCCCTGGCATATTCTTAAAACATGAAAAGAAGTCCTTTTTGATATAAAGCAGGGCATTTTGCATACATTAATATTCCTTCATAGCATTAGGCATGGAAACCTCGAGGTTTGCAATAACCAGCAAATCATTAATCCTCAGTTTCTTATATCTGAAATTCTAATACATGTGGATTTACTTGTATGTAACTTTTCAGCCTTTTTTTGATCTGAGACAGTATAGTATTTGTAGGTCTAATGAGAAATGATTGAAGAGGTAACTTCACGTATAATCCTTTCAACTGGTGTTCTGATCAAAGCAATATCACAAGTACTACACTTTTGATGAAAAGATGCTTTCAAGAGATGGGGATTTTAATTCTGTTTCTGACAATATGGTTACTTTAATTTTTCAGAATCTTAGTTTGTTCTTATATAAAATGAAGGACCTATACAGGATAATTTTGAAGGTGCCATAGAGTTCTTCAAAAACATTAAACTTTCTATGTTACATAAAATATTGTGATATATACTGTATTATCAAAAAGAATTCCAGATAAAAAGGGGTAAATTTAAAAATCTAGCCGAAACCGGTTTGGCTCAGTGGATAGAGCATCGGCCTGCGGACTGAAAGGTCCCAGGTTTGATTCCGGTCAAGGGCATGTACCTGGGTTGCGGGCACATCCCCAGTAGGAGATGTGCAGGAGGCAGCTGATCGATGTTTCTCTCTCATCAATGTTTCTAACTCTCTATCTCTCTCCCTTCCTCTCTGTAAAAAATCAATAAAATATTTTTTAAAAATAATAATAATAAAAAAATAAAAATCTATGATTTTATAAAATTTACTTCTGAAGTCATCTCTTTGATGATTCTAACCATATTTTTTAAATTAATCATCATTATATTAGAGAATGTGGAGATGTACTTTTCATTTGGAAAAATAAAACAGTGGAGATCTCATTCCATAGTAAATATGGTGACTTATTACATCCTTACTTAATGGCATGGGAATTTAAATAATACAATGTAATAATACAATATTCTTTATGTAGATAAATGTTTTAAATATATTTTTATTTATTTCAGAGAGGAAGGGAGAGGGAGAGAGAGAAACATCAATGATGTGAGAGAATCATTGATCGGCTGCCTCCCTCCTGCGTGCCCCACACTGGGGATCAAGCCCACAACCTGGGCATGTGCCCTGCCTGGGAATCAAACTGTGACCTCCTGGTTCACAGGTCGATGCTCAATCTTTGAGTCATTT
>NW_005872910.1:21323-36539 GCF_000147115.1 Myotis lucifugus | reverse complement strand
ACATATTTACTGAAATGTGTATACATATGTGTAATATATGTAATTACTGATTACTCTCTATAAAGTAGGCTCTGTGTCCTATATATCTGTTACTAATTTTAAGGAGAGTAAATGCAAAATTATTTTATCAAAATTATGATATTTAACTTTCAATGTTACATATATTCATTCACCGGATAGCTATACTGCTATATTCTGTACACAAATGGACTTGAAATATAAAATAGTATTTTTCTCTGTACTGCCATCTAATGGGGAATTTCATCAACATTATGCTATATTATAATAATTCCACATCATTGGACGTTGGCTTTTAGTATTATTTTTAGTTATCTAGTTAATACCCTTTATTGATCTGAATTATAATTAATCACCAAAAAACTTTTACAATTTATTGTCTAGAGTATTTTCTTCTATTCTGTTTTGTCTGCAGAAAAGAATATTTAGAGACTTTCTCCAACAACAAACCAGTAGTGCCTCCGAGTGGAAGTACATGAAATGACCTTAAAATGTATGGATTCTGTTCAACACACACACACACACACACACACACACACACACACACACACACCTGTACATCTATCTCTCTGTATAGATGTTATATATTAATTCAATTACATGTATGAAATTTTTCAGTTTAATAAACCTATATCTCCAAAAATGTGATTAGAAAAGTCAGAAATATTTTACTAAAGTCCAAATTCTTCATGAAAAAGCAAAAATCAATGTGTATTACTCTTTATAATATGAATCTATATATACAACTGATAAATTGTCAGAACTTTTTTGTATGTGAACTGATCAGTGGTACTAAAAGAGCAACACAGTCCAGAAGTGGTTGTTTCATCTAAACTTGAACTTTCTTAGTCTATGATCAAAACTGGGCTTATTTTAGGCTTTGTCTTTCTCAAATCAAACTATCTACTAAAAAAAAAGCACCTTAGTTTGAAAACTAAAACACCAATACTAGTTGATTTTTAAAGTATTTTACTAGAAAGTAGTGTTAAACCCCTGATAATAAAGGTGTCTCAAAATATAACCATTGCAGCCACGTGCAGTTTTAACATTGCAGTCAATTGTAGTTCATTTGGTTTAAAAATCAGGATTCTGAATATATAATGTTCTCCTTTAATGATCCTACATTCTATCCAAGACACCATTGACTGACATTTTTTATGGCTTCAGATTCTGTAGTAGTTGTTTTTCTTAGGCTTTTCCTATCTCCGATGTTTTGTTATGGAATAATTTGGAATAGCATCCCAGGTGGCTCTCGAAGTGCAAATGAGCTTGAAGGGGATGGGCTTCTAATTTTGAGTCATCTCCAGTCCCTTTGGACAGATCGCCCATCTATCCCCACCCAGTCTCCACAATTCATTTTTTCTTGCAGGCATCTCCCGTTGTAATATTTGTCCCATGTACACTATTGAATTTATAACCCTATAATCGAATTAATACAGAAGGGAAATAGATCAATAGACGTATAATTGAAAAAAACTTGTGATGCCTCAACATTGTTCTAATTGCAGATGAAACTATATATTGAGAAAGTGAGATAGCAACACCTTTTCAAGGAATTGGTCAGTTTGTGGCACAGGGATCAAATCCAAAAATGTATTAGTGTTGATTTACTGCAGAAAAATGTGAACCGGAACCAGGACACATTTGCTGATGCAATTCTGCCTGTAGGTGTCACTAATTTTCTAGTAGTGGATCACTAGCTTACATTAGACTCATGTTATAAATACTGTTTTTTGGTTTCTGTGTCCATTTGTCTACCAGCTCATTATCATACTCCTTAGATGGTGGTTCTCAAATCTAGTTGTGTATCACCACCAATTGTGGAAGTTTTTAAATACAGTCCTATTCATATCTACTGAATCAGAATCTTGGGAAAGAAAATCTATAAGCCTTTTCCCTCTCTCTTCCTTCCTGCCTCCATCTCCCTTCCTCATTCTCACCTCTCTCCCTCCCTGTGATTATAATACTACAAAGACAAAACCATTGGTGTAAGATGAAAGAGAGAAACAAAGGAATAACTAAGAAGAAAAAGAAATCAGTTTCAAAAATTCTGGCTTAAGGGACCAAAGCAGATATTTAAATATTTTAGCTCTGAGTTTGTTTTTCAAATGAAAAATATGATGGTTTATCCAGCTCATGTAAAAGTTGCACCAAACTGTCCAAAAACTGATGTGAGACTAGTAAAGACAGCCCTGATTTTATGCCTTTTAAAATAAAAGTGTTTCTCGCAAGGGTCGGTGGTCCCCACTGTAATTGTCCTATGGTGTTTTGTTGAAACTTCTGGAGCTGCTTCAGCCGAAGGCCCAGTCTGAGGATTGGTTTATTTGCCTACCTATGTTTCTAGAATGTGAATTCCCTCAAGGAAAGTTAGCAGAACCTGGCTTATTACTAATTTTGCCCAGTGTGCCCTGACCCTTTATTGCATCCACTGCCTAAAACATCCCTTCCCACCTAATTCATCTCTTGAAACCCCATTTATTATTTTTCAAAAGCAAAGGGATGATAAGCATAAAATTCAGAACAGTGGCTGCCTAAGGGGTGGGGCATGCGCAGGAGTAATGGGAGCTCAGGGCTTCAGCATCAAATGGACCAGTCATGTTCTGCTGCATGAGTGGCAGAGCGCGCGCGCGTGTGTGTGTGTGTGTGTGTGTGTGGATAACTTCAAAATTAAATTTGAAAAATGACAAAAATTTAAAATAGATAGTCCTTGTAGCTATTCGACTAGAGAAGCAGAACCACAAGGGGATAAATATACCTAATTTGTTGCAGGAAATCAGGCGATTGTGGAGGCAGGTTAAGCAGTCTCCATGAGGCGGTTGTCTCTGCTTCTGAGGCTGGAGCATGGAGTCCACTAGACAGGGAGGCAGGGAGGATGGACATACAGTGGGGAGACCAAGGGAAGGTCAGGACCCATAAGCAGGAGCTAGAACCCCAATGGACTGAAATCCAGGTCAGTTTTGCCTTGGATGTTGGTGGCAAGGGTACCCTGCAGAGTTTCTGGGTCCTTTGTCACAGAACTAACACACACACCTGACCCAGGGGTGAGAGAAGCTGAACTTGGCTGCAGGCCAAGCCAGAGCAGGGCAGGCCTTCCCCACAGGAGGTGAGTCAGCAGATCAGAAACAAGGCCTGTGAGTGAGCCACAAAGCTGATGCTTCTCCAAATGTTCCCAGTGCTCCCCCTAAGGGACAAGAAGGGCAGTCACGGAAAATGCAGTTCAGCACAGACACCGTTCCTGAACAATGAGGACAGACTCTTGACATGAGTCCTTGCTTTACAATCACATGCCGTCTGTTTTCTCGGACTTCACTTCACTGTCTCCAGTAGACAATATCTGCATTCAGCTCTGTGGTTTGCACTTTAAGAGGGTCTTGGAGAATATAAAATGTGATCTGAGGGTGCACTCGTGATACCGGAAGGAAGGCGCTGGGGAGCCTGAGATTTTTGAAGAACTCTCACGTGGAAGGTAACACGTTGTTTGGTTTGCTGCAGAGGATAAGCAGTTAAAATGCCACAGGAAGTTCGATTTTTATATTCAACTTAAAGTCTTTAAAAGCCCCTGTAGACTGCAAGCTCTGTAAAGTCAGGGAAGATTGTGTGTGTGTGTGTGTGTGTGTGTGTGTGTGTGCATGCACTTGCATGTGCTTTTCATTTTCAATGCTCAGTACATATGTGGGAAGTGATGAAAATGTTTTATTGATGTATCAGTTAGTTATGGACAAATGGGGCAATTTTCTAACAAATAAAACTGAGCAAGCTAATTGTGGAATGGATGATGTGTGTATCCCATAATTCCACTGTGTCACTGAGCAGTAGGCATACCGTCGCTGCGTAAACATATGTGCTTTTGAGATTGTAAAAATCAGGTAATGAGAAAGTTTAAAAACTTAATCTCCATGAAGGTCTCATAAAATCTCAAGTCTTTGAGAAATTACAGTTTAATAAAATCATAAAAATAGCACAATGACTACAAATATTTTGTACTTCCTTGGGCAGCTTGAATGTGAACTCATGTTGACATTTTTTTAAAAAATGTAAACATAATTTATCATTCTTATATGAAATGTACCATAGGAATGTATATTAAAATTACACATGTATAGCATCTGATTATGTTTCCATTACTTTATCAAATGTTTATTTTAATTACCAAAACTGTATTTCTGATAAAAAAATATTTTAAGGTGATGCTTATAAGGGATTTTTTTTGTGGTCCTAGAAATGTGAAATCTATTTTGAAATTCTACTCCGACATATCATTTATTTATCACAGTTACTTTTTAACATCACAATTCCAGAATTTAGGGAAATGTGCGTTCATTTTATAGATGTGAGCAATGACATATCATATTAAAACTAGTCTCTTTTTCCTCCCAACCCTCCCAATCTTTTCATTTCTGCTCCTTTTGGCATTTTTTTTAGTTCTTCCACATAATTTAACTTAGCCCCATAATCACTCAAACTGTATTCAAGGCTTAAAATGTCTACTTAATGAAAGGAAAAGAAAAACTTGTTTAGGTTTTACCATTGTCTTAACATGTTGTACCTTCTCCCCTATGTTAAAATGCAGAAACTGGAATACAGAATGTCCAGCATATGACTGTCCTTTCTTCATTTTCACTGTTTTTGTCATTTGGGGGTGAGGGGTCGGGGGTGGGGAAGCTCTTTCTTCGTTGTTTAGCTTGGTGCAGTGCCTCAGCCTCTCTGAGGGGGCGAGGAGGCTGCAGGGATCGCGTCAGGCTGCTGTCAGACATTAAGGAAGAGGAGTTGGGTCCCAAAGGTTTTGTTTCCCTTACCTTGCAGTTTGGCCACGTGGGTCCCAGCATCCCTGGTGGAGCTGTCCGCCCCCCAGAGAAATCCAGGGAGAATGAGATCGCTCACGGCACGCATGCGCCTTCCTGAGTCTCCCGTGGGCAGTGTGAGCTGGGACCCGTTTCGGGGACTGTAAGATACCGCCAGTGTCATCGCCGCTCCCTTTGTTGCAAAGGGGACTGCCCAGTACCTTTCAAATCACGTTAAATTGCAGAGAACATGCCTAATGGTACTTCTGTGTGTATGAATTACATGTTAATTTCTGAGCACTCACCCTTTTAAATTTCAGTGTTCAGATACATACAACCAAAACTGATCTTTGCTGAAATATTGCCAAGGACAAGTGCAATACTCATCATTTATCTCCCCCGCCGCCCCACCCACCAAACACACACACAGGGAACGAGGAACCTGGCTTTAAAGTGCGTGGAGACCTCCTGGGGCTTGATGGCTTCACACTCTGTTCACACCACCACCCCTGGGCCTGGCTTTTCTGAAGAGGCCACACACACTCCTCCACTCCCACAGAGCAAGAGGAGGCCTATTGCACAGCCTTCCTTCAGTGATTAATCACAAAATTAATGATGTATACAGAGTGACACTTCTAATTCTTTTTTTCCCTCTGAAAACATTCCGACAGCATTTTGAGTTAGAGGGTCTAGTTAAGTAACAGCAGAGGCGAAGCCTCAGGATACACACGCCTCTCAGTCTACTTGCCTTCCCAGGACAAAACTCAGACAGGCAGACTCTGTGAAAGCTTGTATCACGTCATCTACCTTCGGGGGAAATTATTACATCTTCATCAATATTAGAAACCGGGTAGGAGTTTTCACCTAAACACATAGGAATGTTGATGATGGCCCATTAGATGGGGTAACA
This sequence comes from Myotis lucifugus, assembly GCF_000147115.1. Classification (NCBI taxonomy): domain Eukaryota; kingdom Metazoa; phylum Chordata; class Mammalia; order Chiroptera; family Vespertilionidae; genus Myotis; species Myotis lucifugus. The sequence continues at coordinate 30,830 of NW_005872910.1, read as the reverse complement.
CATGTAAAGTGCTTAGATCTATTCCTGATACAAAATAAGCATCTAAAATGTGTTAGTATTGCCCTAGGTGGCTTGGCTCAGTGGATAGAACATCAGCCTGTGGACTGAAGGGTCACGGGTTCGATTCCGGTCAAGGGCATCATCCTGGGTTGTGGGCTCGATCCCCAGTAGGGGGTGTGCAGGAGGCAGCCGATCAATGACTCTTTCATCATTGATCTTTCTATCTCTCTCTCCCTCTCCCTTCCTCTCTGAAACCAATAAAAATATATTTTTTAAATGTGTTAGTATTTATTACAAATACTACTGCCGCTTCTGTTACTATCCCATCCACAGTTGTTCCTACAGAAGCACCATTGCATGTGTGGGCCTTGTCGGACTCTCAGAGGCGCCTGTGACGGTGGCAAGGTCATTTCGATGTTTCTCGTTCCCCTGGCAAGTCCCCCTTCCACTATGCAGTTCCAGAACGCGCATCTGTCTCCAGGGCCCTTGATTCAATCTCCGTTAACGCAGCACCTTTCCCAGCTTCAATTCACTTTCCAGAGGTGAACAGGTGGAGGGAGAGGCTCAGAGAAGGCCTAAATCATGTTTCTATTTTTCCAGATGGATGACTCGGACAAAAGAGCACGGCTTCATTGTGTACAAGAGCCACTAAATTCTGCCTTTATTTCAGAACATAGCTGTAGGTTGATTAGTTTTCCCCCTTCAGTATTTTCAAGGGGAAGTGAGACAGTTGTGTAATTTCTTTGAAAGAAGTTTCTCAGTAAAATAAGTCAGCTACCATCACAAGACCAGGGCCACATACACAGGCTGTGTTCTCATCTGCACCCTGTTTAATGGCAAGAACAGGAAAATAAGCTGGAATTGCAGCGGGTTATCACTCTCCTGCATCTTTGCCTTCTTAATGGTCAAAAGGGGTTGAACTGGGCAGAGTGAACCTGGACACACCGATCGGGGGCAGGGACCTTTCGGTGCGATCACTTACAAATTGGTTTGAGTATTCATTGTGAAATGGATGGGGATAAATATTGTCAGAAATGACACAGGGGCAGTTGCGTGTCTCGGCTCCCCAGTGTGGCATGACTGTGGAAAGACTGTGAATGTGCACATTTAGGCTTTTATTTGGAGGAACATCACGGGACATAAACCCCCCAAAAGCAGGGCTGGTTCCAAGTGGGCTGTGGCAACCATGTGGGCAAGGCCTTAAATCCCTCTGAGGCCCTGGTCCTCTCCTACAGATTTAATTTCTCTCCTCCGATACACGCTATGATGTTTCTGCTCCTTCGTGTGTGGGTTATGCAAGCTTGATCTGGTATTATAGACAGAAGGGGGGAAACTATCAGGAAATGTTCTATAGAGACAGAAAAGGTAATGATACTGTTTTTGAGATTATAAAATTCTAGGCAAATGCCCTTGTTCTTATTGACGATACGCAGTAAGACGGTTTCTTTAGCTTATTGACTATGTTTATTTGACATTAATAATGAGTCTCACCCTTAATCATTTTAACAATATTGGGTTAAGTTTTTTGATTATGTGATTTTATACAAAACAGGGAGTCACTTTCTCTAACAGTGGTTCTCAACCTTCCTAATGCCACGACCATTTAATACAGTTCCTCATGTTGTGGTGACCCCCAACCATACAATTATTTTCGTTGCTACTTCCTAGCTGTAATTTTGCTACTGTAAACAACATGTAATTATATATGTGTTTTCCGATGGTCTTAAGGCGACCCCTGTGAAAGGGTCGTTCGACCCCAAAGGGGTCGCAACCCACAGGTTGAGAACCACTGAAGACATTCTGATATATTTAGGAAAATGGAAACCCATCATTACCTTTCCACTAGATGGCGCCCCGAGACAACATTTGCATTATTTTCAAATTCACCTGCAGATCTTTTTCAACTATAGTTAAGGTTCTTTGCACATTTTTTTTTTTTTTGGTGTGAGGTAGTGAAACTTGTATTTCTTCCTTAGCGGGAAGTTAAACCACTAGATTTTTAAACCGACTGGCTGGATGGCAAGTCTTCTCCTAGTCCCCTGGAAGAAGTGCTGGGAGACTAACTTGGGATCCGACTGAGCTATGTCACCTTGGGAAAGTTGCTCACGCCCTCTGAGCCTCCATTTCCCCATCTATAGACTGGAGATGACAATGCCTTAGGGAGCTTTCTTATGGCCTCCCCCCTCTACCCATGTAATTTCCCTTTGTAATGGAAGCTCCTTCCAACCAGGTTGCTTTTACCCCTTGTCCCTGATGATACCGGGATCCAGAATCCACCAGCCCCTCTCATGAGTCGGATAGAGAGTGGGGGTGGGGTGTGCATGTGTGAAGCATCATTGTGAGTCAGTACACCTCTCATGGTCCCTGAGAACCAAGCTGCCACTGTGTGAGGAGGAAGAACATGGAGCGCCCACATTCCCCTACCTAAAATACAGCGTGGAGTTCCTGAGAGCATTCCAAATAAATTTCCAGAATATCAAAATGGGGCTCGTCTAAAAGTGATTCCAGCATGAGGGCCACCTGGTCACGGATACCTCCTGTGCTTGGTCCTCAATGCTCTCAGGGTAAAGGAGGTAATCAGAAATCTAATATGATTGGCACTAAAGACTCATCTACACCTTTGTGTGGCTTGATAGTGTGATTACTCCTTCACCTGCTGATGGCCATCTTGGTTGCTCCAGTTTTTAGTGATTATGAAAAAAAAGCTGCTTTAAACATTTGTGTGCCAGTTTTTGTGGGTGATAAGTTTTAAAATCAGCTGAGAAAAACGTATAAGCACGATTGCTATACAATATGATAAAGCGATGTGTCGCTTTGTAAAAATCCATCCCCTTGTCTTCCACGGTGCCTGTGTAAAGTCGTTCCCGCAGCCATGAATGAGAGTTTCCGTAGCTCCATATTCCCGCTAGTCATTGGCATCGTCTGTCTGAAGAATTTACTTACTCTAACGGGTATGTCAGTGCTGTTACCTTTTTAAATGATTTTTTAACAGAGAAGATAAGTTTAGAATAACTTAACCGGCTGTGGAGTAACTGTTTTTCTGTCACTGTTGTGCTCTTGCTCATGTGTCCGTGTTGCCCCTCCACACCCCTCCTCTTGGCGGGAGCCCTCACTGTGGGCTTTCACAGGGGCGCCTGCCACTCGTGGGACCTCCTTCTCTCAGCAGCTCCTCCTCAGGCTGGGGCGTCTGGGATTCCTGCTCAAACCTGCTGGGGACACTGGTCACATTTTCCATTTTTGTGGGATTTTTAAATTCTGGTTTTTTTCTCTTTTCTTTTTTTCTTTTAGTACAAGAAGCACAATTAGAAATTAACACTTTTAAGCTGCACCAAGCAAGTTAATCCTGCCATAGGAACCTCATGTCAAATGACATTATTCCCAGTTTAATTTCTAGGTTTATTTCTGGATATGGTTGAAGTCTGGCCGGTTTTCCTTAGGAAACTGGCTTTGGTCTCACATGTAAGTTCTTTGGAAGTGGCACCAAGTGTTGTTCAGGAGAAAAGCACAGTTCTCACAGGCTGCACAGCACGTGGCCTTCCCAGAACAGCTCTGCAGGTGAGTGGCTTTGATGACACTGAGGGCTTTGTCACCCCCAATGCGATGGACCTAGTGAATCTGAGGAGGCCGGGGGCGCTGGCTCAGGCTCAGCCACATGAAGTCACCGGGCTCGGGCCTTTCCTTCCTCATTTGCCCATCTCATTTAGCATGTTTCTGTGCCACAGCTTCTGGAAATGTACTTGGGGCACCTGACCTCCCCTTCTCCTTCAGGGATGTTTCACTAAGCCCACTTAAGAGATTCTGACTAGAATTGGCATTAATATTGGGGAAAGAAAGAGGACTCCTTGTGTGTGTGAGGGACAGGCAGAGATTCTAAAGAAACTGAAGAGGCAGGAGCAGTGAGTGGGCATGGGGGTTTCCCAGCCTTTGAGGAGTCTTGTCCTTAGCAAGGGTTAGTTCACATGGTCCAGGGTCAGCCAGGGGTCTGCCCTTACTGACTCAAGGAGTAGTGCCCAAGAGAAAGGAAGCAAATGTAGAAAACGGTCAGAGAAGTAGGTGACCTAAAAAGGTGGGGACCCGGGCACCCCAAGCCAAGTGTTATAGAGAGTCCCAGTGGGGACCCCTGATCTGTGTGGGTAGAGCCTTGGACTGGGCCAGGATCAACTGCTCAGAGTGCAGGGAGGGTGTCCTGACTTCCTTGTTCACCTGCAAAATGGTGTCAGTCCTGGGAATCAAAGCTGATGTGAGTGAGCGTTTCCCCGGGAGTCCTTGGTAGTTCGTGGGTCAGGCCACCTTCAAAGCCCTGGACTGAGTCTCAGCCAGGGAGTTCCCTGTCTCCGGGAGGTACTTTGGTGTAACTGATGATCAAAGGACATTTTATTTTAACAATATGTCATATGTCCTCTGCCCTCTGCTAATCATTTTGTGTAAACACTTCTTTAATGCGCATTGAAGGTGCAGCCTTGATAGTGTTTGAGTTTGCAATGTCCCGATGCTTCTTTAGGACATTTTCCTTGCTTTCAGAATTAATCACCAGCATTTCTCCCACACTGTCTAACCATTTTTCTCCTCACTTTTGCCCAAGGCCACCAACTCTCTTTAGAGTGGGTCTGTTATACTTCTTGTGGTTGTTGTTGTTTTGTTTTGCTTTTGTATGCATTTTTGAAGTATCTCCATTGCTTATAACTGAATTCAGCATTTCTGTCTCAGTAGAGGGATCTGGCTACATAGCAGAAACAATGAACTGTGCCTGCCTCAGAGCAGTCTTTCTCCCCTCATGCTTAAATCTCAAGGCACCAGTAATAAATTCCTCTGTAAGTAGAGTATTCAAGTGACACCACCTGCAGACTCTTGGCTATTCTTTTTAAGGCGATTGCATTGGTCACGTGCAGTGCATCCATTCATTCCTGGTGTACCTGGTGATTTCTGCTGATGTGACACAGCCAACATTTGATTACCAACCAGTGGATTATCTGTGACATTCTGACTCCCTTGGTCTCAGATCAGTGGTTGTGAAATGAGAGAACATACTCACCTTGACCTGAGAAATGGACAAAAGGTAATACCAAATATTGCACAGGGTGTTACCAGGTAGGATAAAATATTTGCAGACCAGGCATCATTTGGAAATTGATTTCTGCTGTCCGCCCCTATGGATTTCTAATAATAATAATTGATTTGCAATCAATATAAGGGTATTTTGTAGTTCAGTAAGTACTGAACCAACATATTCCATTTTTATTTCAAAACTACAAAACCGAAGGTAAAATAGTGCTTTTGTTTTTGCTTCTCTTCTGATTTGGATTTTGAGAAACAATGGATGAGATATTATCCCTGTCTGATTGCCTGTCTGCGAGGCTGAAGTGTTGGCGGTGATTTCTAAAATGACAGTATTTCAGACTCTTTTAAAAATGGACTTATATTAAAGATGAATTATACATATCTTTCAACAGATGGAACAAGGTTTTATTCAATTTTAATATAGGTTATCATCAGAAATTCGGTATCAGAAGCATCGGGAATAAAGATCTGTTCTCTACTGCAAATATAATTCCCATAGCAAAGTGACTTAGAGCATCATAAAAACCTAATTCAGAGCCTGACACCAATTGTACAGTTTCTAGGGAAAAAAAAATCACCTCATGTAGTCTTTTCTAAAGATTATATTAGCTCTGACATTGAAAAAAATCAAGCTTATTACCCATGATAAAAGTTAATATTAGATCTAATTCAGATAAACCTATTTTATTGTGTTGAGAAGAGAAAGCTAGCCAGTCAAGAACACTTTCAGATCAGAAAAGTAGCATAAAATCCATTTTACATTGCTAGTGACAGGGAACCGGCCTGCAGCATTTCTTAAACTAAAGTGTAGGTCAGGCAAGAAGCTGCATTCCACGTCTCCTAATTTAACCAGTAATCAGGGGCCAGGAGTTAAATGTGCTCCATTTCTTTTTCATCTACCTAGCCATTTAATCCTCTATGACATAAAAACAAAACAAAACAAAAACGAAAACAGAAAAATCCCAAAAATGGCTCAATGTTAAAGATTCAAATGCTGGGAGGGAGAGCTGGAATCTGCAAAATCTAGCTTCCTGTTCTGTAAATATCGGTAATTTAATTTCCTATACAAATTTCCTAATACTTTGTGTAAGATGATAATTTGTCATTTCACTGGGATGTTATCAGTTCCAATTCTAGAGGCTCTATGGGACATACTTTAAAGAAAATTGCTCTTAAGACTCCCTTTGATCTCAGGAATAGAAAAAGGACCGACATAACCCAGCATCATGCTCTATTGGAGACATGATGACAGAGAGGTCTGATGGCTCCTTCAGAATTTTTGCATCTTCCAAAAACAAACAGACAAAGAAAGAAACAAACAAAGCCCACACCCCTGCAGTGCTGTTCTATAGCAGGAATGTCAGTGCAATTCCTATAGAAATGAGATTTGTTATTGCTCCTCTTTAGGCAAATCCATAGAGGTGGGAAAATCAAGCACACGTGGGTGACAGCTGCCACAGACAGTCACTGGCCAAAGGAGAACCATTATGTGATTTTTTTTCTGAAATCAATTTCAAACTGCTTCACACATTTTCAAAAGTTGTCCTTCTTAGCTTTAGCTAAAGTTAATGTTTTTTGGTGGTTTTTTTTGGCTAAAGTTGATTACTTCTCCCCTGCACCGTAACTGTAAGTCAACATCAGACTTGAACTTCAGCACTATGCAGGAAAATACATTTAAACTGTCCTCCTGAACATCTAGATTCACCACTAAAACTACATCATCTGCAGACAAAATGCACAAACTTGGTCCAGTGGAGGATTCTTCTAAAATGTGTGACAATAACTGGTACACCATTGGATGTCACTTTTGAAGACAGTAGGGAACACTAAATACCTCATTCTGTGTCAAATCCTATGGCCTGTTTTGTGATACAAAATAAAACTATTTGGAATTGTTTTATTTTGTCATTGGACATTCTCAAAAGTCAACCTCAAACCTTGGTAAAAGTGCAGGAAGTTACTGACCTCATGCCTCTCAAAAATTACTTTTAAAAAATGCAGGCTATGTGAATTACAATGGAGCTTTTATAGAATGAAATAGCATTGCCTTCCCCCTTCATCTGAATGAGAGAGTGGAGTGTAGGTTTCCCTGTTGGAACGTCCCTGTTTAGCTGGGTATTGCTGGGTCATTGGGCACACCATTCAGTTTCTCAGTTCTTATAATTGTAATTATTATGGCCATTTGAAATCTTCTTGTTAGACATGAGCAATAAAAATTGACAATTTACTTTGCTGGTCTTAAATGCTCCCTTGAGGACTGTCCAGGTTCATATCCCAGAAGGTTGTCTAATGACATGTGACACATACATGTTTTTAAAAATTAGTGTAAGGCAGGAGTTGCACAGCCCAGGCACAGAGCTCATTGCCTGTTGCATTGGGTCAATTAAGGAAGTTCAGAGAAGGGGCAGGGTGGATGGGGGCTACCCAACCAATCCGCAGAAACCATCTCACACCGTGTTTCCAGCCTCAACTCTGAGAAAAACAACACGTTCATGATATCAAATGAGCTATTATTACAGAAGTAAATATGTGCTCACTTGCTGCTTTTGGTGAATTGCCAATTTCTATGTCCCAAACCAACTCATCTTTTCAAAATCCATAAAAAATAGATCCTAACTACTGCTAACACTGCCACAATCTCCCTTTAGCAAACCCCCTGCCATCTGTATCTGCCAATATTTTTCTGGGCAAAAAGAAGAGAACCTTACTTATGTACATTGTAAACTGCATTATGGTATTTTTTACTCATGTTTCATGTAAGTAGTTTGTCTCATTCAAGTGTATGTGAGAATTCAAGTAAATCCTGCCATTTAGGAAATAAGTAGATGACACTTTTTTGGGGAATTGTCTCCAAGTCCCCTGTGTCCCTGGTGTATTAGGGCATGGTTGCCACTTGAAGATCCATATTGACCTTCAAGAAGCACATTCATCAGAACAAGACTGCAGAAGACTTCCTGGTAAACCCCTAACACACTCTGGTGTGATCTTTGGATCCTACAACCTCATTGTAGAGGCCCACACAGGACCAACCAGGTTCATGATGATTCTGTGATGTCATAAACAACTTCTACAAATGCCTCCACAGGCAAAAGAAAAGGTGTGATAAGCAAAGCCAAGTAGGTACAAGGAGTTCGTATCCAGTCTTGTCGATTGATTTATTAAATTATACTAACTCTTTCTCCGGGGCACCTTATTTCATTCTTCTTTGCATAAAAAGGTTTTTTCTTTTTGTTTTTTAAAACAGCTTTATCGAGGAATAATTTATATACCAAAAAAACTGTACATATTTAATGTGAACAGTTTGATGAGTTTGGACATATGCATGCATTGTGAAACTATCAGCACAATCAAGGTAATTAACATATCTGAAGCTTATCTCAAATGAACCACTGACTCATTTAACACGAACACAGTTAGTAGATGCCTGGTCCAAGAAAACCATTCGATTAAGTGATTCATGACCCGATTACACATATTGTGTGTATATAGTTGACCCTTGAACAACATGAGTTTGACGATGTGGGTTCACTTATATGCAGATTTTTAAAATAAACATTGTAAATGTACTTGCTCTTATCATTTCTTAGCATTTTCTTTTCTGTAGTTTATTATAAGAACACAGTGTATAATACATATAACATACAGAATATGTGTTAACTCACTGCTTATGTTATTGGCAAGTTTTTTTGGTCAGCAGTAGGCTATTAGTAGTTACATTTTGGGGTAATCAAATTTCATAAAAAATTTTTGACTCTGGAAAATGGTGCCCCTAATCCCTGTGTTGTTCAAGGGTCAACTATAATATGTGCAAATAAAATGTGTGTGTGCAAATTTTTAGTTGATTGGGAAATCTTAATATAAATGTAAAAAAACACCCAAAACTGCAAATTATGAAAGGTTGAACTTTTGAAGAATTCCAGTAATAGTGTACATTTTTCTCAGTTTAGTAGGTGTGCTAGATGAAGTGTGTCTGGACACAATTTGCTTTCTTGGATCTTGTTTTCCTGAAACGATCTTTGCAGTTATAGAGATCTATATTCTGAAAATGTGATGGTATCACATGATGCTCTTATGTCTGAATCCTCTTCTTAGAATCTCCTTCATTTGTTCTAAATAAAATTAGAAATACAATTTAAAATTTCTATCTGGACCTATTTGACATATATAACAGAATTTTGCATTTAAAGTGACTGCTTGAGCCCAACTTGTGGAGAACAGCATAAATGATCCAATGTACCTACTGTAGCCCTGTAAATGTGTAATACAAAAGGAAATTGTCCTTAAAACAATATATAAACCAGGTGTATTTTCCTGGAATATACTTGACTATTATTTTTTTCACAATAGGTATGAAGATAAAATCTGAAATTGCTTTCCTTTCAATTTGTTCTGCATGAATTTCCATGTGGAGACATCTGAAGCGCTCACCTCATCCCTGCTAACCCTGGT
>NW_005872910.1:18908-21223 GCF_000147115.1 Myotis lucifugus | reverse complement strand
TCAACCAGGGGTGATTCTGCGATGTCTGGAGACAGTTTCGGTTGTCACATCTGGAGGGTGGGTGTTACTGGCAATTGGTAGGCTAAGATTCAACGAAGAGGTGAGTAGGGAGGCGACACTCAAGAGGACAGGGAAAGATGGGAGCAAAGTGGTCAGTGAGTGCACTGGGAAAAGAAGAAACAGGTGGAACATGATTTACTGGTAGTTACATATATTTTTTAAAAAACATATTGATTAGCAGCAAGTTATTTGATGGTGAAGTTTTAGTCAAAGCAATGACAGGGTCAAAAATAAATTCCCCTAGTCACAGTTTATATTTTTCCTAGTACTGAGCGTTATAATTGCGGCAGAAAATCATTTTTTAAACTTTTGAGCATCTTTAATTTATTCATGAAATTAACTAAAAGGTACACTAACAGGTGTAATACCGTAAGACTCCACAATTCTCATGACTGAGTCCACAAACTCTCATTATCTTTGAATCAGTTAAACAATCTTCAACCTTGGTTATTCTGGGGACTTCCCTCACCCCATCTTGCTTCCAATTGTTTCAAAGCTTCCATGGTCCAAAGAAGACAAATCCACAGAATTGGGGAAATGTGGAATGGAGGATACCATGAGTGCTTTGTCCCCTACTAATGCCAATTACAACCAAGATACCCATAGACTGTGAGGCCACATGATCTATTCAATGTTACAACCTGTGTTTAGACGGTGTGGGTCTTTGATAAGGCTGGGGTCCCATGAACTATACACAATTAGGTACCAGCAAAAGGTGATGCAGAGTACTTTTCTGCTCGTTGGAATGAAGACATACACTCCTGATCCCTGTCTAAACATCTTTTAATAAGTATTGGGAAGCAGATGTGATTGTCAAAGAATTTTAAGTCAGTGAAGATGATCTATGTCTTTTATTCCTTGCCCTTCTCAAGAAAATAAAAAAATATTGCTATATAGGCTGAGAAATCATAATTGGTTTTATTTTTTATGAAAGTATAGTTGGCATACAATATTATATTAGTTGTAGGTGTACAGAATAGTGATTTGACATTTATACACCTTACGATGTGATTGCCACACTGTCTAGTAAATTTTTTTAATAGAGAGAAAAATACAATCTTTGAAAAATGACAGATCTCTATTCTCTTTCTTGTTTTATTACAAATGTATTGCATATTCATTATGGACTATGCAGAAAATGTAGAGAGGTAAAAAATGTCAAATTTATATCCATAATCCTACCTACCCAAACACAACCACTCTTGCACTGTGATGTATATCTCCACATTTGATTCTGTTTATGAAAATGACAGCTGATAGTCAGCAATTCTCAAGAACAGAGGGTCTCACCAGGTAGCATGGGGTCCCTAAAAGAGAAGATGGTGCATAACACCAGCACTGCTCACTGGCAGGCAGGGGGAAGGAACTTTATTCCTCCAAGATGCAGATAGAAGGCACATAAAAAAGCAGCCTCCAGCTAAGCCTGGGGTTGTGTAAAAGGGCAACAGCTGAGTGAGCGGAACAGGGAGGGTGCGGGGTTTCAGGAGATTTCTGTAAAATACAGTTGTGACTGAAGAAGACAGAGGATGTCAGAAGAAGGGAACTGGCAGGGGAGAGAATCGGAAAGGGTGGATGTAAGGGTCCTGACTGAGGCAGGCTTCCTTTGTCCCTAGCCCTGAGGGAGGCAGGTGGGGAACAAACAGAATAAAAAACCGCACCAGGATGTTGTTTTTTTTACCTCATTCTTGGCATGCAGGCTTTCAGTCCTGTTTTTCTTTGGGAAAAAAGTGCAGTGCCTTCTTCTGAACTCCTTTCAAGAACCCAATACATTATTTTGTTTTTCTAATTTATGGTCCAAGTCTTCCCCAGATATAAGGCAGCATTGGAAATGTGCTGCTGCGGAGCCCTGGAGCTTGTATTTGTGATCCCAGAGAAAGATTGGGACTTTCTGTATAATTTTTCTTCTAAAGAATTTAAAGTCTTAAATTGATTCACCAAAATGCTAAAGAAATAAGTTGAGAGATTTTAAGCCTGTTTTGCACAACACAACATATACAGAGTTGGAAACTTCCAAATTTATCTCAAGGTAAAATAGGATGCAGGTCTAGGTTGACCTTATGAGACATTCCCAAGGGTTTGTAGTTACTTCTGCTTTTAAATGAAGTGGTTGTGTTTTAGGAATTTATCATAAATGTTTTAAATCATGAGGTGCTATAAAATTCACTATTTGTATAATTTAAAAATCTCAATTCAGGGATTATAAGATATTGTGTGCTCAGTACTAGTCACAGAATCAAAGCCCGTGCATCAGTATG
>NW_005872910.1:0-18252 GCF_000147115.1 Myotis lucifugus | reverse complement strand
GGGAGACCTGGTCCTCTAGGGGCACCACTCCCCATAAAAACCTTCCAGATGAAGCATTTTCCTTCCATCTTTCCTTGATTTGCATGTCTGTGGAGGGAGTTGAGAGGGAAGGAGAGGAAGTAGAAATATAAGGGGGAGCCCCACACTGGTGGGCTTGGGTTCCTTTGTCAAAAAACAAAACAACTCTTACTCCCATGAACAAGTGGCCTTAATTTCTATTTGTTATAAGTTGTGGTGCTCCTTTCATTTTAAAATTAAAAATATATATGTGAAACACAATATGTAGAATAATTCAGGGTGGAGCTGGTGTGGCGGAAGTGGGGGAGGGACCTGCTTGTCCTGTGCTATTGCCCAAGGGTGAAGGGCTTCTGGTACCCTTCTACACCTCCAGATCCAACCTCTGCTTTGGGAAGAATCAGCAGCCAGCAGCCGAGGGACATCACTGGGAAATGGTAGTCCGTTCATAGACTCAGCGGCAATATATACAACACAACTGGGTGAAAAAAAGGATTTGTAATTATAAAGAGAGAAAGAAGGAGAAATAGTGGGTAGGTTGAGAGAATGAAAGGCTCCGTAGGCAGGGCTGGAGCTTTTGTTCAGGATGGTTCCTCTGTTGGCGGTCGGCAAATGCCAGATGGCTAAACCTGGAGGTCAGGGTGTAGGAATGACTCTCCGTGCTTAGAAAAAGCCAACAGTCTTGTTTGTCTCAAAACCCATCACTGTTAACTTTACAATTTAGTCAGGTTATTTTCTGAAAGCTTTTCAGAAAACAAGTTTCAACGGTGTAATAAAAGTGAAATGGGATTTGGATAACAGAAAATCCTGTTGGACTGTGTAAGAATTTTTGGAGCTTGTGAAAGTCATCCTGTATGAGGGAATGGGAAGTCATTTGAAACCAACAATGAGTTATTATCCAACCCAGGTGGAGATAGGATTTTACTCACCTGGCCCAAGTTTAATTCCACTACTATAAAAAAGGGATTAGATGTCTGGAAACAACGGAGAGGAAGGAATTAAGGGAAAAAACCTAGGGCATGTCTTAATCTTATGTTCATCCTACCAGAATTGAACATTGATGTTTACCAAATTTTGACAGACTGGAGTGGAAAATCAAGTTAATATGTTTAACTCTCAGATGTATCAGGAAAAAAGTTGCTGATTTTTGTCTCTTTTGGGAAGAAAATCATTGTATCTGTTAAATTACATTGGATTTTCTCTTTTGTGATAGGATGGATGTTGAAGAGAGGAACTATTTTATCTGGGGAAGCTGGTCTGTACTGTTTTTATATCACCTCCAAAGTACTGAGACAGTGTATCCAAGAAGTAAGCCTTGTATTTCCCTGCAGCTCATTCTACTAATACTCAAGAAGAGCTTTTAGGAAAAAAAAATGTCAGGGGAAGTTCTGATACATAATGCTTTACCATCCAAAATTTCTATGAAAAAAAAAATGCCTAAAGTCTCTTAAACTAAATCATTTCTTAAAATAGAAGATTTTGCTAATTAGAATTTAGGCAGGCTTAATGAACTTATGTTGAGGAAAGCATTTTGTCTCCCATGTTGAAATTACTACTGTTTCATTGAATGACATAGTTAATATGAAGAGTAAGGGAATTCTCAGGAGAGTGACCTCCAGCATATTACGGATTAGTATTCATGCATATGAAAGTTGAGGATCCTATGTATTCTCTTTCTCTAACGCAACATATACCAACTACTACTATAAAGAGATATTACATTTATTTTGGAAACTCTGAGAAAACCAAGCTATTTTTCAATAGACTCACATGAAGGCTCATATCTAGACCCAAATTCCTTGGTCAGTGGACCTTCCAGCATTCATGGCAGCCATGTGTTTCTGGAACCATCTCTCTTGGATAGTGCCATGGGAATCTCAGTGTATGGGAGACTGTTCTGACCTGGGACGCCTAGTCCCTCCACTTCCCACCAATGTGCACATGCTAAAAACACAAATGCTGAACAAATGTAGTCATTGTAAAATAAAATGCACAACTGATATTTCACAAGAAAAAAATAAAACCATGTGTGCCTAAAGTGAGAGGGGGTTTAAATCCAGAGCCTGAGTGGTCATTGAATAATTTGAACATCTGAGAACATCTCTATGGAGATATCAGAAACAGACTTTAAATGTCTTTACAATTTTGGTTATTTCTTTGGTCTAAATGACTTCAAACTCACAGCATTTAACTTAACTGTATTGAAAAATTCATACATATAATTTATATTTAAACAACTTAGTCTGATTATTATTTTTAAATGTTTATGTACATATCTGCTTGCCAACATTTATTCATAAATGAACATTTGAATAAGATGCATGTAGCAGCATATGCAGAATGTCAGAGTGAATGAAGGAATGGGTTAATTAACACTAGTAGAAATAGGTCAAGTCCAAAAAATAAATGTGAATAATTAAGCATGCCTACAGATGTATTACTAAATATTCAGAAATAGTAGTCAACATAAAATGATTGATTTGTGTTTAAAATTATGAACTATTTTGTTGAAGTAACATTACTAAGGGAAATTATTTGGGATCTATATATTTATAATTTATTGAATTATTGATTTCTTATGGTTTTTTGGAGAGATGTGGAAAAGATTCCCTAAGCCGATTTGTAAATGTTTCTTAGGCCTCTTTGGGCTCCTTGTTTAAGGCCACACACCTGGTTATCTTTCTGATTGAGCTGCTGTCCCACAATATTCCCAGGGACTGGATCCTCTCTTGTCTCGACTCCTTTGCCTTCAAGGAGCTGAAGCTCCCGAGAGCCCACCTTGTACTCCACAGGACTGTGACTGCAGGATTGGAAGTGGGTGCACACTAGCCCCCCCCCCTCAGTGACATGGAGGGGTCCTGCCATGGTTTGTTGGGTGCCGGGAAGGTAGCTGGCGGTTACACAGATCCATTGGCCCACGTAGGAAGAAGTGTGGCTGGATCGACACTGTCCGTTTCGGCCCTTTGACAGGGCATTTGCTCAGACTGGAGATTTGTCCTTTCCTTCTTCCTCCAGGCCCACCATGTACGTCCTAGGCTGGACCTAGAACAGTTCCTAGTATCATAAGGTGTGTAACCATCAGTAAAATTTGATGAGGAGGGCATTTAGGGAAATAATGTATAGGTTTACAGTTGTTCATGTGGAAAATAATACAATAATTAATGAATGATAATGATGGTAATATAAGAATAAACTGTGTTTTGAGTACTCATAACTATAAACCGACTTTTTCACATCCTGTGTATGTGAACTCTCATTGTGACAAATACTTTCTAAAAATGTGGATCTGTCAAATGTGTTCTAATACCTTTAGTACCAAAGTGGAACAGGTTTGTGTATGTGGGGAAACAGGGAATTACATGTTTATAAGACACCATACCAGAGGCCCATTCTTACTGCATTATGAAACTCTTAGATGTGTTTAAAATGCTATGACTCTCAATACAACCTGTGTTTATCCTTAATGTTTTGAAATAGGAACCAAAGCTTGCACTGCTCTTGGAGCTAAGTTAGGTACAGCCCTCTCATTCCCCTCTGAGGAAACCGAGGCAGGAGTGGCAAAGTGACTTCATGCCACAGACCTCTCTTGGACCAATCAGGGCGGGGACCCCAGTCTTCTTCTGTCCAGTGTCCTGGGAAGGGGTCTTCTGGGTGTGTATTTGTCCTAACACACGTTGTAGCAGCCTGTGTGTGAGGGTCCATGTGGCTGTCTCCCTCCTACCAGTGTCACTCAGCTCCCTAATAAGGTTCCCGCTCTCACACTCCCAGTTTAGCCCGGCAAAGGGCATAAAGTGCCCTGAGCTGCATGAAGCCAGTCACCCATTTGTCATGACCTGTGCTGGGCACTGTCTTGTTCTTACCTTAGTTGCCTATGGACAAGACTGATCTTGCAGTTGGATTAAGGAGATTTATGGATATACATCTCTCCCTGAGTTGTACCCAAGTTCATGGAGCTCTGCTGCACTTGACGTGGGTTTGCAGTGTCAGAACAGGGAGTGCTGAAATAAAGAGATGTCATCAATAAAAGTCGACAGGCTGCGCCAAGTGTATTTTATCAACAAAGCAGAGAGCAGATCTGTGCTGCATGATTGTGCATCATGACAGGAAAAATATCAGCTTTTTTTTTTCATGTTCTGGAAAATGTTATTGCTTAAATACAGGGGAACTGTTCACAGTGCTGTTACTGCCCTGTTGAGGGTGGGGATGGGGATTACAAGCATCACTGAGGATCCCAGGACTAATCCTTTCACATTCCAGAAGCCACTGTGGAGAGTCAACCTCGGGCAGAGCTTTGTCGTGGGGGCTGTTTGCGATCTGAAATGATCAGACTGTGCCCTCCAGAAGCTCAAAATTCATTTAGTGTTTATGTAAGAACGCCAGGGAGACATCAGTCCGTTTCAAGAGAGTGGTAAAAAGTGATGGCTTAATTCAGGGGTGTGGGGGGAGGCAGCCAGCTTCCCTCTGGGTCCTGTAGAAGGAAAGAAGGAAGACCATTTCTTCACGTCTTTTGATTTCAGCAAAGTGATGTGAGGAGCTTATCAGATGGGGCTGCCTTCACACCATGTGCTTTCCTGTGACTCAGCAGGGAAGAAAGTTTCCCCTGTGCATTTCAGTTTCAAACAAGGATGGATGCTCATCACAGTTCTAGAAAGTCATCACTTCACTTAAATCAGTGGTTCTCAACCTGTGGGTCGCGACCCCTTTGGGGGTCGAACGACCCTTTCTCAGGGGTTACCTAAGACCATCGGAAAACACATATATAATTACATATTGTTTTTGTGATTGATCACTGTGCTTTAATTATGTTCAATTTGTAACAATGAAAATACATCCTGCATATCAGATATTTACATTATGATTCATAACAGTAGCAAAATTACAGTTATGAAGTAGCAACAAAAATAATTTTATGGTTGGGGGTCACCACAACATGAGGAACTGTATTAAAGGGTTGCGGCATTAGGAAGGTTGAGAACCACTGACTTAAATGTTGACTCTTCTCAGATGGAAGGTTGTGTGTGGGCCTGTGCATTAAACTATTTTGAAGTATTTAAAACTTAATTCTTAAAACTAGGGAGTTCATCATAATTTAATTGATTTAAGAGATTTTAATATGGTATGAATGTTTATAAAAGTGATACTGTTGAAGTTGAATTTTAAAACAATATCTTTTATCTTGGCCTCTGCACCTTCAGACATAAGTTAACTTTCCCAAGCTCCTAGGATAATTTTTATCCCATTTCCATTGGTCATGTCCATTAAGTTAAATTTAAGGACTGACCTAGGCAGCTTTAACCTATAGATTACTTTTTCTCTCTATTTACTATCAATTTTTTTCTCTTTTAGACTTTGCTGTTTAAGAAAGAAAATATTTTATCTTATTCTGATATCCATCACATTGAACATGCCTATACCACGCAGCAGGTCTTCCCTGACAATTAGATTAAAGGTAAATGAATGACCCTGGTTGGTTTCCCAGTGGTTAGAGCACCAGCCCAAGAACTGAAGTCTACTCAGAAGGAGGCTGTGTCTCATGTGATTGTCTATGAAAATGAATACTTGATAGCTCAAGCGAGGACAGCAAATCGACATGGTATATAAAGTCATGGATTTGAGAGAAATCTGTGTCTCATGGAAACAATAAAAAGCTGCATCTATGAAAAGAACCTTAAAAGAAACCACGTAGTATAAATGTGTGGTAACTGCTTCTAATTCTATTTATAGGCTCAAGTTTATTCCCCACTCATTTCTGATCCATAGATATTTATATTTTTAAAGAATCTTTTCTGAGGCTTTTTAAAATGTTATTTTTAGTTATAGTTGACATACAATTGTATATTAGTTTCAGGTGTACAACATAGTATCAGGATGATTACTAAATAAGGTATATAAATGTCTAATCACTATGTTGTACTCAATTTTCATTTATAATACTAGAGGCCCAGTGCACGGATTCGTGCACTGGTAGGGTCCTTCACTCTGGCTTCGGGGATCGGGCCAAAACTGTCTCTCCAACATCCCCCAAGGGGTCCTGGATTGTGAGAAGGTGGTTCTCAGGTGATGCACTCTGGAATTGGGCTTCCTCCTCTCTGGTTCCAGGTGCCTCACCCTAGAACCGCAGCTGCCAAGTCACCACAGCTTGGCAGCCCCTTGCATTGAGCATCTGCCCCCTGGTGATCAGTGTACGTCATAGCTACCGGTCAGATGGTTGAATGGTTGGACAGTCACTTAGGCTTTTATATATATATTCATATATGTGGCGTGTATGTGTATATATGTGTATATGCATGTATACGTGTGTGTGTGTCTCTCTCTCTCTATATATATTTTTTTCTTTTTATTTATTTGCATTGAGGGAAGGGACTTTTGGGTGCCTTTTGACCAGAATCTAATCTAATCAGAAATGATGAGTTGATGATTGGCCTGTGGGATGGTTGGCAGGGGGAGGAATGGTTTTTGAAGAGAATTTGGAGAGTATTTTCTATGGTTCATTAAATTGGAAAAGAGATTTTTCTGATCTTTTTTATTTTATGAATACATGTAGAGATGAAAAGACTTGAAGAGTCAGCAAAGTGATTTTAGAGACTCTTCTCCAACTCAACTTCACAGTGAAGGAAGTAAAGTCCTGCACAGTGATCACCCAGTCTCACACTTGCAAGGACAGGATAATGCTATCTCCCGTGTGGATATCGAGACACAATATGCAAGTGTGCAGGTCGGTGTATGGCTTTGCTGCAGCATATTGTACCGTGAATTAATATAAATACACCAATACGGAAATTTTTTGCTTGGGGTTTAAAAATTATGTATATATTTTTAAATATTGAAACAGTTTCCAAGCTTGAGAAGCATGCCACCTAAGAGTATGACTTTCAAGCAGGAGGCGGGCCTAGGGCATCACTCCATTTCTATATCTACTGGGCTGTGTGATCTGAAACATTCACCTAATCTTTCGTTACTTAACATTGCTCATGCCACAGGAAGCAGTCTGTGCATGAAAGTTTGCTGAAAATTCTACATTATGGTCAGATGTGGTGGCAGTCATTACACCTCAATTTCTTTATTCAGAGACACTGCCTTTCCAAATACTTTCTCCTCCATCTATCTAAATTGTACTCAGCATATAAAAACCAGTTTACACTTTTACTTATCAAAATGTTCTTCCAGCATGAAAACCAAAATTAATATGTCCTGGCTTTTAGGCAATTTTTTACCCTTTACTCAGTGAATCTTCCTTGCGCTAATGGGCTAAGCCTACAATTTTCTACCCTTGGACTATTTAGAATAATACTAAGCACATGGCAGATAATTGATAAATTGTCTCATCCAGTTATCAGCTGCTTCAGTGGCAGTAGTAATAGTTGAAACTACATAGATCTTTTTAAACATTCTACCATTTTAAAGTTTGCTATGTAACTCTCCCTAATTTTTATTTTAACAGGGAATCAGTAAGGAGCTATTCTATAAGATATATAAAAAGCAAAATTACACCTATTATCTCCACTGGCTCCTATGGTGGCTGATGTATGAGCGGCCTGGGGATCACTGCATGTCCCTGTCATGGGTCTACATTTACATGACACCTGACTTCCCACAATACTGTTCAATATAGTCCCCCTTCATCAGTGATGCAGCCCAGAATATTTTACAATGTAGACAAAAAATATTCTTTAGTTTTGTTCTGTAAACACTTTGCAAAATGGAACTCAGTGTTTAGTGAGTTTGCATATGTCCACAATTCCATGTGGGCATCTCTAGTCATTTAGTGGTGGCTGCAGACCCACCACAGCAGAAGAGAACAAAGCACTTTAACCTTGAAAATATAGAATCCTATGGAAGTAACACAATTCAAAAAGGCATCAAATTAGAACATTCATACTAACCAATTTTCTTCCATTCTTGCTCTGTATGATTTCCCAATTATGCTATTTCATGCTAATTATTTTGCTTTTGAATTTTTAGAGAATATCAGTTTAAAACCTATTTATTCAAAAGGGGCATTAAAAATTCTTCAACTTCTTCATAAGCAACTATACTTTTGGCCAAACTTTAATTGAGTGCTTTTCCCACGTTGTTGCCATAGAAAAACGTGTCTCACACCCCTCCCTCATTACTAGTGGGAGTGGGGTTCTTTGGGTACCACTGGAATAAGCATTTCCAGAGGCCTCCATGGGAGGATGAGGCATGGAAGAAAGCTTTATTTCCATGGAATTGCATCCTTGGGTTTCCAAAGTCCAATTTCCCTTGGTCTATGCATAGAAGAAGTATAGCTGGGGGTTCAGTAGAGCTGAACTCGGAGCGAGTGTCCAGAGTTTCCCGTCCATGTTGGAGCCGGGTCCAGTACAGCACAGGCTAGTTGCAATTCATTAGTTCATTGTCTGTGGGGTCCCCATGGCAGTGGGCCACTCGGCAGAATGCCAGGAAGCCAAACGTGAGCCATGAGGCAAGAGTGCCAAGAACAACCAAGAGCATGAACTTCTTTGTTCGGGGATCATATGTTCCTAAATGTTCTCACACTTGCAGTGGCCACGCCTATTGTAGCCTCTGTTCCTGGGGGACTGACAGTCAGCTACCTTCCCTATGTCACCCCAACTTTACTGGACATGTGTCTATCTTCCCTTTGCTGGACCCCCTCCACCAGTGTTTTGCAGGGAACATGCCTTCTCTTTGCTCCTTTCCTCTATTAATAACTAGCTAATTACAATGGTATCAATTTGATTTTACTGCAGACATTAGAACTAGGGTTCCAAGCTCCTGCCCATTCAGGACAGTGTTGTGAGGTGAATTACGAAGCCCACAATGCCCATGTTGGGATGGGCATTCTTTCTCTGGAAGAGGTGGCCCTTCCCCTGTGGCCTTGTATTCAGGAGACTCACACATTCAGGTTATTTGCTGGGCCCTGTTCTATTGATCCCTCTGCTATAGAAGTTGACTAAATATTTTCAAGAGAAAGACACACCAAGAGGGAGGATTTTTAAAAATTATACGAGTGAAGCTTCCAATAGAATTGGAAACAAAGACCAAGCAGACAAACAGGTCTCAAGCTATTACTTGACTTCCAAATCTCACAATTATCCCCTGCCTCACCAGAGAATTTGGGAAGTTATGCAGAGTGTTTGGGTCACATGATCTAATCTGATCACTGACTGCATCACTTACTCTGTGAATTGGGCATGTTACATGAACAGAGGAAACCTCCGTTTCTTATGGTGTAAAATAGGGATTCTCATATTGGGATTAAATGAAATTGAATAAAATAATGAATGTTACATGTCAGTGCCTGCCATATAGTAGTGAGAGACTGGATACACAAATGGACAATGCCCAGGCCATATATAAAAATAGAACTCTCACCCACAACCTGCAGCAACCAGCCCAGGAAACCAAACTATGATCTATAAAACCAGCCCCAGAAGCCAGTCTACTCTCTATAAGTCAGGCTTGTTGAAAGTCAGACCAGTATCTCTAGTGACGATCCCAGAAGCTAACAATAACCCTGTACCGATCACCCCAAATAACTAGCTCCCCAAATTTCCCCCCTGCTTCCAATTTAGGACCAGCCTTAGAAGGCCAAGAGTGCTCCCCTAACCAAATACAAGGGACACCCAGCTTCTAGTTAGCTCACCGCCAGCTTCCCCAGGCCGAAAGCCTCCCCTTGTGCAGCCCTGAGACTCCTCTGTTTTCCCTGTAAACCTTCTCCACTCCTCTGATCACTTTTAAGTCTCTGCCGACACACAAGTGGTAGTGGCCGACTCCTCTGCCTTAGCCAATTCAGAATACATAGCCTGTGCTTTTCTCATTTGGTTGGTCTTCATTTATTTCCACAGTATCATTCAATAAATATTACAATCATAACAATAAACTAATTGTTGAATTCAATATTAAGTCAATGAATCATTCAGTGATACGTCTCCAGAGGACTCAGGCAGATATTAATACAGCTCCGCTTATGTTTCTATTTTTCTTGATGGGATCATTATTGATAATCTTTTCTGAAATTCATTTTATTTTGCCTAATCTTGCTTTTCCTGGTAAACTATCAGTGGGAATTATGTCTGGCTTAGGTTCCCAGCGTATTGGTTTGCAGTGCTGGTTAGCTTTACAGGGGATCAGCACTTCTATTCTAAGATCCCAAGGGCCAAACTTTCTATCTCACTGTCGGAGAGAGAGCCACACACAGGAGGAGACAGTGGCTTTCACAACAAACTAGGTCCTGTCTGTTGCTTCGCTCAATATTTCGGTCTTGTCACAATACTCAGGAGGAAATTGGTTTTGGCTCTTGAATGTATTCTTCACAAAGCCCTGTGGTCGTGGAGTTGTGTACAAATGGATTCTCTGATGAATCCTTCCAGTATTTTTAATGGGTATTGGATTTGAGCCATTCATGTCTAGATTATTGATGGTTTTCCTTTTTAGTCATTTTTTCCCTTTTATGTGAAGAAAATGCATCACTCTATCCTTTATCCATCTCTTGGTTTCTATCTGCTTTTATAAGAACTGCTGAAACCTCAATAATTACATCTGCGTGGTCACAATTCTTAGTCGCCACGTGGTTTAACCTACCCATAAATGTTCACTTGGGCTCACTGAGACTTCTCAGTGATGTCATGCAGATAAAACACAGATACACAAATTCCAGAAGATGCCCCACATCTGACCCTTTCTCTCCTGTGACCTCTCAGCTCAGAAACAACCAGAATCATATGACCAGACATCTGACCTTGGACCGACCATAATGCACCACCCCCTCTGAAAAAAGTTCAGACATCAATGCGGTTATCATGCAGTCTGTTACACAAACCTCTTCTACCCCTAAGCCCAGAGGAAAACAGGAGAAAACAAAAGAATGTGGTTTTAATAGCGTCCAATTAAATGGTGACAATTTACAGCAGTAATTTATTAAATTGCCACTTTTAACAATGGGTGGTCTGGCACAGAGCTAGTAACAAGTGGAACCAATGGAGCCTATGTTTCTGCTGTTAATTTCAGTCTTGACAGATGCCGTGCTGGCAGAGGGAGTCTTGGAACTGAGGAAGAGAAGTGACATATTTTCAGCTACCACAAGGGGCAGCAATGTACTTGAGAAACTTACCAGTATGACAACTGTAGTTCGGTGTTTGTTTTTCTATGATCTCAACGGAGGTGTTGGGAGGAGGAAAGGGAAGAGGCTCATTTCATAGGCTCTGCAACTTGAGGAAAATAATAGTGGAAAAGTAGTCATGGAATAAAGAACTCAGCACCTATCTCTATATGTGCAATTCGCTTAGTCTCAACTTACACTACTAAACTAGTATCTGAAATCTAAGACCCTCTATCATCTGTGTCTGGAAGACAGGCTGTACTTATGAAGCAGATGAGTTCCTTGTCAACATGAAAACCTGCCTGGAGAACAGTTACAGAAGCGATCAGCGGACCTAAATGGATTGGTTGTAGCAAGCGACTGTCTGAAAGGAATACTGCAAAAGCAGAGTTTGTGCTGTCAGTGGACAGAAAAGACTGAGAGGGGATCAGTGAGGTTAACATTCTCAGCTCCACCAGGAGGAAAAATGCTTGTTCTGGTTGTCATCTCTACAGTCGTTTTCAGGACAGAATAGGGGTGCAGTTTCACCTAATCATATCAGGAAGGCTATGTGAAAAAAATATTCTGTATACCATCAAAGACAGAGAATATGTTTACTTTCCTGATATGAAACGTGAGGGGAACTGGAAGAGTTCTTTTAAAACTCACATTTGTTCAGCATTGGTAGAGAACAACGTGAAGAGAAAGAGCAGATTTATTTTATAGCTAAAAAGAGCACACATTCATTGTTCCACATCATGGCTTGAAAATCAGCTCTTCTGACCCCGACAGGGACACTGCTTGGGCGGCTGGAAGCTGTGTGCTGGTGTACTTGGGCACGCTTTATTTTATTTTTCCTATTGGCTACACTTGACTTATGAATTTTCCGTGATGAACACAGTATCAAGGGAAATGGTGATATGATATCTGGAGCCCCGTGCAAGTAAGTGAGGCTTCATCATGGTTTTTGTACATCATTCCACCTTTACTTGCAACACCCATGCCCCTTCTCTCCAAGTCCACCCCACCACCCTCCCACTCACTCTCACACCCAGTGACGTTAGTACTAGCTGCACAGAGGGAAGGGGAGGCCTAGGAGCACTTCCACACACTGGTCAGCCACGTTTTGAGGATTCCCTTCTGAATCACAGCTCCTTCCTCTTTACACCACAAACATGACTCTTTAACTCAAATCCAGGGTCAACTATTACATCAAGCATGAATGTGTAACCCTAACCACAGAGGGAACTGTAGAAGATTCTAAGATTGTTTTACCCAGTATTTATCACCACTCTCCCATTACTAAGGGAACCCCCATTATGTTTGGGCAGCCATGTGTCTAGCTAAAAAAAAATCTCAATTTTCTAGGCTTCCTTTGAGCCACTGATGACCACATGACATAGTTCTGTCTAATCAGCTAAAATCAGGATTTTCTTCGGTGAGACTTTTAAAGTAGCCACTGTTTTCTCTGAGACAAAGGGGAAGACTCAGCTGAAAACGCTGTTTGACCTTATCTGTCTCTCATTTTTGCTGCCTGGAATAAAGATGTGATGCCTAGAGTTGCAGCAGCCATACTGTAAACATGAGAGTGAAAGCCACCCATTCATGATGACAGAGCAGGAAGGTGGGAGGAGTCTGGTACCCTAGGGACAGTTTGAAGGTACTCTTCTCATTCAGAATTGCATATCTCAAACATTTATTTATCTGAGGGAAGCAGGATTTAAATCATTAACTTTCTCAGCTTTATGTTACTTGTAGCTGAAGAACACGCTAGCTTATATGGAGTCTAAAATATTCCAAGAGAAAGTGGAATGCCAGGAATCCTAGTAAACACTATGAAAGATGCCAAAATGGAGCTGCGGGCACTTTTTAAGACAAAACAGAAAAAGTACCCCTCCCCACTGCCACACACATGGTTTTCTATTGATAATCCATCACTAGGCATTAGGATTTCATTATGAAAAATGTTCTTAAAACATCAGAATAGTATACTTTCTCCTTATTCAATGTTTTAGTAAAAATGGAAGAAAGATGATATTAAAAATTTCCCAGAAAATTTGTATAAATGCTCAAATTAGGAAGAACTAGCACCCAGGTGGTTTCTTTATTGTCTAATGGCCAGACCAAATGCCTTTCCATTTTGCCCTATTATTGTAAAATTGCAAGGATCAATGAACATTGATAATTGAAGCATGAAATGGAGGCCAATTTTACCTGAATTATAGATTTGGGCAATTGCCACTGAAGACAGTAATTGCATAACCACAGGCCTTCCTCTGTAGTTGGAACCAGGACATCAAACTACCCAAGAAATGAATGAGTTTGTCTATATGAATATGAGGCTTTACACATATTAATCTTGTTACTGTAAGTCATCAAAAATATACTTATCATGGCTAATTGTGCCACAATCACATAAGAATCACTCAGATTGGACTAGTTTTGATTTTATGAAAAACCATGGGACACACATGATTGAGGTTTGGCCTTTACTTTTCATTAACTCACTGCCTATCTTGTGAGTGTGGCCTGTGCATTGAGGAGTAGAACATACAACATTTCAGTGAGGAATTTTGTGTCTTTCCTTTTCACAAGCCCAGTCACTCTTCATGGAACAGGAAGGAGTGAAAAATTAAGAGGCTAAAGGTCTGAAGGTGGTCAGCCTATTAATAAATAAAACATTTTTTCATAGGACAGAGAATATCTGAAAGGATACTATTTAAATATTGATGACCTTGTTTGGAATTTTATAATAGATTTATTTAAAACTACAGTTCAAGATACAAAATAACCCCTCAGAAAGTTTAAGTCTTTCAGTAAATTAGGATTTGAACAATTGTGTTTGATGGACATCAACTCAAAAGAAAAAGTAAATGAGACCCCCAGGTCATCTTCATCCATTCCTCTGAAAATAAGAATAAGATAATTAAAACAGAAATATAGCATTTACCTTGGAATTGTATCTTGTACAAGGCTTCTAAAAATGGATTGTAGGCTTCCAACTTTTTGCCATTGCCTAAATGAACTTTTGTCAACTTATCTTAAAAATTACAAATTACAAATAATACAACAGTAATCACCTTTAAAATAGTGGCTGTTTCAGATTGGCAAACAGTAAGATGATGTTCCAGTGCAAGATGTTCATTTGAATGTCACCTGTGACAGAAAAGGGGCAGAGGCAGGTTGAGCATAGGGGGAGTTCAAGTGTGAGGCCATCTGACCAAGCGGGTGGGGAACTGTCAGTAGAGTCGCGCTACATTGAGCTGAACAGACAGGTGTCCACACACCTTCCTCTCAGTCTCTGGATGTAGGTGCCCAGAGAAGGACATGGCTGTGGGCAAGGCAGCTCCCTTGCAGAATTCAGAGGTCCTAGAGCACAGCAGGGGCCTGCTGAGCACTGTCTGCCTCTGGACAGCATGTGCGTCCTTGAAAGGGAATCTGGGTGGCACCCCTTGTGTCCATTGAAGTGAAACTGTTACTGTAGGCAGACTGGTCTGGATAGGTTCTTCCAGTGTGTCTTGGAAAAGGAATTTCAGGGACACAGAGTCGGACTTTAAGCACTAGTGGCAATATTTATTAGAAGGTGCATAGGGCACAGAGGCCCTTGAAAAGGCGTGTTCACTGGACAAGGCACTTGCCTGGCACTCCGCTGATAGGTTGTGTTCACTGCCCCCAGGTATACCACATCCAATGCCTCATCTGTGATCAGGTGGTTTAGCTCCATCTTGCTGTGGGAAAAGTCCAGCAGTCCCACACTTGAGTCCACCAAGCCCAGGAGGGTCAACAGGGCCCAGAGCTGCATCACCCCGGCACCTGAGGCTGACCTTCCGCAAGTTACCTTCCCTGTGCCTCATTCCCTGTTTGCATATCCACTTCCAAGGCTCAGGCTAAGCCTGGAGCTGCTCTCTGGCCTGCTTAGCTGCCAGAAAGAGACCGGGGCCTTTGTTAAGCTTCCCTTTATTTCTTTGGGCTTGGGAGAAAGCAGGCTTTCTTTCAAATCTAATCTCTTTCCGGCTTTACTTGGGCCTGTGTCCTTATCCTATCTGATCTTTCCCCCAGATTTTCCCAGGTTGGTCTCCTCTGCTTTATGGTTGCCATCTAGGCCCCTACTATGCATGAGCTCAGTAAAGGAGTTTCCTCTGCATCATTTCTCTCTCCTCCCCCAACCCCCATTAGTGGGGCGGACTCCCAGGGATACTGGAAAGTGACTTTCCTTCCTATTCAGATGCCCAGAGTGACTGAGAAACTGTCCTTTCCTAGTTAATCCAGTTGGTTCCATTTGCTCCCTTCCTTTTTGTTAACATTAACTAATTATTACTGAAACAAAACATGCATTGTTAAAATTTTCAAATGTGTGAGTTCCCCAAACTACATTAACGAACAGTTTAAAAGCAAGTGTGCCCGAATAATTACACACACACTCTCTCTCTTTCTCTCTCTGTTAGAACTAATAAATTCAGCACAGTTGTAAAATACGAGGTCAACACCCCCAAATCAGTTCCATTTCTATACATTAACAATAAGCAATCGATAAATACATTAAGAAAACAGTTTATTTTACAATAGCATTTAATGTTCCTGTACCCAACAATTCCATTGCAGGGTAAGGGGGGTCCATTTTTCCTCACTACCTATAAGTAATTATTCAACACCACCTGGGTGTCCTGCAATTCAACTTAATTCTGACACTAGGTGCCTGGAGACAGCATCAGATCCCACAGGTTAAGGCTCAGTCTTATATGACTGCCCTCCCCCAACTTCAGAAGCCACTTATGTCTGTGACCCACAGGTGGTAGGTCTGGGATCCCAACACGCCCCACTTTGAGTTCACTTAACTGGCTAGAGTGGTTCACAGAACTCAGAAAAACACCTTATTTACTAGATCACCAATTTACTAACAATATAACTCAGGAACAGCCAGATAGAAGAGGTGCATAGGGCCACGTTATGGGGAAAGGATGTGAAACTTCCATGCTCTTTCTGGGCACCATTCTCCCCAAATCTCTATGTGTTCACCAACCCTGAAGTTCTTTGAACCTGTCCTTTTGTTTTCTTATGGAGACTTCATCACATAGGTGAGATTGATTAAATCATTGGCCACTTCTGGACTGATTCAACCTTCAGCCCCTCTCTCCTCTCTGGTCAGGGGAGGCAGACTGAAAATTTCACCCCTTTAATCACATGGGTGGTTCCCTGTGATTTACATAGATAGGGTGCAAAACCACCTCATTAACACAACAAAAGCTACCTTTATTGCTTGGGAAATTCCAGGGGTTTTAGAAGTTCCCTGACAGAAATGAGAAGAAGATCAAACATATATTTTTCATCATAAATCACAATATCATGAAATAAAAAAATAAAATACTTAGGAACAAACTTAACCATGAAGGCAAAAAACTTGGACACTGAAAATTACAAAGCATTGCAGAAAGAAATTTTTAAAAAGTTAAATAAATGAAAAGGCCTCCTGTGTACATAGATTGGAAGAGTTAACATCATTAAAATGTCAATACTATTCAAAGTGAACTACAGCTTTCTGCAATTCCTAAAAAAAACCCAAGGTGTTTTTTGGTAAAAAATAGAAAAATCATTCTAATATGTATATGAAACCTCAAGGGACTCTGAATAGCCAAAACAATGTTGGGAAAAAACAAAACAAAACAAAAAAACACCTCACAGAGCTGGAAGTCTTACACTTCCTAATTTCAAAATGAATTACAAAGCCACAGTAACCTAAGACAGTGTAATTCTGGCAGAAAGACAAATATATAGGCCAATGGAATGGAATAGAAAGCCCAGAAACAAACCCTCACATATATGGTCCAATAATTTTTGATAATGGTTTCAAAACCATTCAATGGGTAAAGTGATACGGTTATAATAACCTGGTTATTAAGTAACAGGAAAGGAGTAAAGGGGAGACTAGATAATATAAGGCATGCCATTTATACAGCTTTGCCAGGAAGCAGTTAACATTCCCCAGGTCTGTTCCCTGCAAATCGCTGGGGGAAGGGACTAGACAATAGACACTGCCCAATAAGGTCTGGGTAACATAGGAAGTGCTTACCTCTCAGTCACACCTGGGAGCCAGTCAGTGATGAAAATAGGCATGGCCGCTGCAAGGGTGTGAAATCTAAGACACTCAGCTCCTAAACAAAAGATCCTCTCGCTCTTTCTTGCTGCTTGCCCCTCACCCTTGAATATGGGGCTCTCATGCTATGCACCTGCCCACGTGGCTGACCGTCATGTGGGACCGTCACAATGGACTGCTGGACTGAATCTAGCCTGATGCTACATGGGACCCAACTCCACCATGGAACGGAAACTGGACCCTGGCCTTGCTTTCAGCTTTACTAAAGCCCCAGCTGCACCTCTTCCAGGAGTAGGTTAAGGGACATGGGGCTTTACAACCCGAGAAATGTAACTCCACGAAAATAAAGCCCTTACCACATCTCATCCTCCCACGGGGACCTGCGGAAGTGCTCATTCCAGTGGCATCCCAAGAACCCCACTCCCAATAGTGACGAAATAACCCCATTTGCCCAATCCTCTGAAAGCCGGGCAGTCTTTTTTAAAAAATGGTATTGGGAAAACTAAATATCCAAATGTCAAAGAACTAGGTTGGACCCTTACCTTACTTCATATACAAAAGTGAACTCAAAAAGAACTAAATGTAGGCCTAAAATTATAAAACTCTTGGGGGGAAAATGGGAAAAACATCATGATGTGAGATTTGGCAATGATTTATTGACTCTGATACCAAAACCCCAGGCCACAAACATGAAAACAGATAAACTGGACTACATTGAAGAAAGTCAGTAAAACCATCAATTCATCCATCCACCCCTCCATTCACCTGTTCATTTAACAACCACTGATTAGTACCTACCCTGGGCCTGTAATTCTCCTTTATTTCTCCAGAGGAGGGTTGGGGAGATGTTATGGATGGAGAAATCTGAAAACCGAATGAACTGGTTGGTGCCTCTAAGAAGCAGTCAACTGTGGAGCCAGAGGGTAAACAAATAATTACTGCACTTCCCAAGTAGGCTGCCTCCCCAGAGTGATGTCAGCCTGGGAGGGTGAGGCAGCCAGCAAACCAGCTCAGTGCGCTCGCAAGCTCCCTTCACTTAGCAATAGTGATTTCAAAAAATCTGTTATCTTCCTGTGTTTATTCTGAC
>NW_005872909.1:10562-36056 GCF_000147115.1 Myotis lucifugus | reverse complement strand
TAATGCAAATTATGGGGTCGTGTCACATACCTACATCGCTTTCTCTTGCCTCATATTTCGTCCACGTATGTCGCGCCAACTCCCTCTATTCTTATCTGTATCAAATAATATCTTTTTATTTACTGTAATTACATTGCGATTCATCTTTTCTTCCTTCCTACTTCTTCTCTTTACTTGTATACAGATTGACTTATACTCTTCTTCTTTCTCTCATGATTTTTTCAGTAATTACAGCCGAGACCCAGGTCATAGTTCCTCAGAGGAGTCCACTTATCGATACCCTGGCGTCACGTTACGTAGCGACTCGGGGGCTAGGGTAAGGACGACGCTGATCTTGGAGCCAGGGGCGAGCGGCTATCCCGGCTCCGTGGTTCCCGGGTCGGTCCCCGGGAGGCGGAGAGCAGCGAGGAGCCAGCGCGGAGGCACCGGGCGCGGCACAAGGCGCCGCCCGTACCCGAGGAGGCTGTGGAGAAGGAGGGCGAGGCGGAGGACAAGGACAAGGACAAGGAGCCGCGGGACCTCCAGCCCCAGTGAGTGAGCGCAGGGGGGCCACTCGGCCACGCCCCCTCTGGCGGTGCCGACCCTGCCTGCGGGGTGACGGGAGGGCACCTCTGGGAATGGCAGGCGTCGTTTTAAGGCTCCGGGAGGAAGAGAGGCTTAGGTGATGGCGAACCTTCTGAGCTCGGCGTGTCAGCATTTTGAAAAACCCTAACTTAACTCTGGTGCCGTGTCACATATAGAAATTTTTTGATATTTGCAACCATAGTAAAACAAAGACTTATATTTTTGATATTTATTTTACATATTTAAATGCCATTTAACAAAGAAAAATCAACCAAAAAAATGAGTTCGCGTGTCACCTCTGACACGCGTGTCACAGGTTCGCCGTCACTGGCCTGGGGGGAAGTGGCTGGGGCTGGTTTGGGACACGTTGACTCCCCAGTTCCAGGGACTGGGGAGCGCTGTGTAGTGTAGACCCTCCTGCCCGGGCCCTTTGACTCCCGCCTGCCTTCCTCCTTTCCAACCTGTGCTGGGCCTTGGGTTGCAGGGAGCCACACTGTGACCTGGAGGCCGGCGCCGCGATGGGTGTGGGCCTGGTGCGCGCCCTGCCCAGCACCTGCGTGCAGAAGGCGGAGGAGCAGCCGGAGGATGCGGATAACCAGCGGAACGTCACTCGGATGGGCACGCAGCCCTCAGAGCCCAGTGCCGCTGTGCACGTCCCAGTGGCGCCGCCCGGCCCGTCTGGGGAGACCACGGCTGTGCCCAGTGAGTATCTCCCGAACCAGCAGGGCAGGCCCACCTTCGCAGGCCCCACTGCGTCCCTCGCTCTCTGCACGTGCAGCGGCCCGGGGACAGAGCTGCCTCTGTGGCCCCCCGGAGAGAGGGCCGTTGCTGGCCGCACCAGTGCCTGGACGCCCGTTGCTCCTAGTGCCGCAGGCGAGCACTGCTCCTGTCGTCTGTCTGTCACTTAGGCTCTGTCCTCCTGCCTCCAAAAACGTCTGCAAGTTCCCAGCCAAATCACTAGGGTGCTGGGGACATCGCAGGGGGCGCCAGGGCTGCCCTGTGGGGCTGCCGTCCCAGGAGGACAGACCACACAGGAGCAGCTAAGGACCAGGCCACAGACACCCGGCCGAGAACTTGCGGGTGCGGAGGGGAGGTGCGGGGGGCGGTCCCCCACGCCCTGCTGTCCCTGCTGAGCTGCCATCCCCTTTCCCCCCCTCGCTCATGTCCGCGAGACCCACACTGAGCAGCCTCACCCGCTGCGTGCAGGCGCTGGGGCTCCGGGGGCGCACGTCGCTGCTTGGGGCAGGGAGGGACCGAGCTGACGAGGACAGGCCGTCCCACTGTGCAAGGTGCATGCTGTTGTGAGCACCGAGGGGAGAGAACACGCTCCCAGCACAGGGGAGGCCACAGGAGCAGAGCGGATGTGGATGCCAATGAAGCGGACCGGGTGCTGCCACACGCCTGCCTGTGTTTGCACGTGTCCACACGCAGACACATGCCTGCACCCACCCCGCTCAGGGGCCCTCACCTGGGCCTGTGGGCCAGGGTGCCCTCTTGGGGAGAACAGGGAGGGTGCCTGGCTCTGGCTGCCTGGCCCCCTCTTTCTCTTCCTGTTTCACCTGGAGGCGGGGGGCTAGTGTCTCGTCTTCCCAGACCCCCAGCAGCCAGCCCTGCTCTGCTCCCTGCATCAGCTGAGGACGAGCCACGGCCCACCTGGCTTTTGTTCACGGGTGTCCAGGTGTGGCCCCACCTCCCCAGCCCTGGCAGCCCTGGTCATTTCACTGTCCCACAGTGTGACCTTTTCCAGGATGTGACATAGTTGTAGTCACACGTGTGTAGCCTTGTCAGTCTGGCTTCTCTCACTCAGTCCCATGCGTGTAAGGTTCCTATGTGTCTCGATAGTTCATTTCTCTCAGCCCCGAGTAATAGTCCGCTGTCTGGATGGACCACGGTTTTTATCCATTTACCTACCTCCTGGAGAGCATCTCAGTTGCTTCCAAATTTTGACAATTATGAATAAAGCTGCTGTCATACGTGTACAGATTTGTGTGTGAACATAGGTTTTGAACTCCTTTGGGTAAATACCAAGGAGAGCGGTGGCTGGGTCATATGGCGAGAACATGTTTAATTTTGTAAGAAAAGGCCAAACTAGCTACACACTTAGCATCCCCACCAGCAGGAGCGAGGCGCCAGCGTGGGGTGTGGTCAGCGTCCCTCCGGCCTCTGGTGGGTGTGGCGGAGTCGGGTGGTGTGAACGTGCGTCTCCGGTGCCGTCCGCTGCGGGCAGCTTCCGCTTTGCCCGTTTGCCGTCAGTGCGTCTTCTTCGGTGGGTGTCTGTTAAGGTTTCTGACCCATATTTTAATCAGGTGGTTTGCTTTCATATTGTTGAGTTTTAAGATTCTTTGTACATTTTGGATAACAATCTTTTATCAGATGAGCCTTTGGAAACATTTCCTCCGTCTGTGGCTCGTCTTCTCATTCTCTTGGCATTGCCTCTTGCAGACAGAAGTTGTTAATTTAAAAGAAGCCCAGCTTGCTCATCATTTCTTTCGTGGGCCACGTGTTCAGTGCTCTGTCTAAAGGACCCCCAGGCCCAAGGTCAGCTAGGTTTTCTCCTAGGAGCTGTAGGGCTTGGCATCTCACAGGCAGGCCTATGAGCCACCTTCACTCAATGCTTGTGGGGAGTGTGAAGTCTGCGTCTAGGTTCATACTTTTGCACGTGATGTCCACTTGCTGCAGCGCCATTTGTTGAAGAGACTCTTCGTTCCGTCGTGTGGCCGTGGCTCCTTCGTCAGAGACCAGGCGAGCAGCCGTGGGTCTGTCTCCGGCTCCTGTGCGTCGCTGTGTGCGTGTCCTCTCGCCAGTGCCATACCGTCGGGATCGCTATAGTTTTGTGAGTCTCCAAGTTGGGCAGCATCGGTCCTCTTAACTGTTTTCTTCAGTATTGAATTGTTGCCTCCTCTGAGTCTTGCGCCTCCGTATAAACTTTAGAATCAGTTTGTCAATATCCATGGAATTATTTCCTGGGATTTTGATTGTGGCTGCATTAAATCTACAGACCAAGTTGGGAAGAACTGTCATCCTGACAATAGTGAGTCTCCCTGTCTCGGAATGTCTCTGCATTCATTTAGTCTTTGATTTCTATCCATCAGAATTTTGTATTTTTCCTCATAGAGATCTCTTACATATTTTCTTAGATTTATATCTAAATATTTCATTTGGGGGGTGCTAATACAAATGGTATTGTGTCCAACACTCTAACCAGGGGTCCTCAAACTTTTTAAACAGGGGGCCAGTTCACTGTCCCTCAGACCATTGGAGGGCCGGACTGTAGTTTAAAAAAAAACTATGAACAAATTCCTATGCACACTGCACATATCTTATTTTGAAGTAAAAAAAAAACAAAACGGGCCGAAACCAGTTTGGCTCAGTGGATAGAGCGTCGGCCTGCGGACTGAAGGGTCCCGGGTTCGATTCCGGTCAAGGGCATGTGCCTGGGTTGTGGGCACATCCCCAGTGGGAGGTGTGCAGGAGGCAGCTGATTGATGTTTCTCTCTCATCGATGTTTCTAATCTCTATCTCTCTCCCTTCCTCTCTGTAAAAAAAATCAATAAAATGTATTTTAAAAAAACAGACAAAATGGGAACAAATACAATATTTGTATTTGCATGTGGCCCGCGGGCCGTAGTTTGAGGACCCCCTGCTCTAACCACTGAGCCACACCAGAGTGCTGGTTCTTTTTTGATAGAATCTGTGTTTTCCCTCTTTTTTCTTAGCTGGCCTAACTAGAGGCTTACTAGATTTTACTGATCTTCTTAAAGAACCAACTTTTGGTTTTGTCAATGATCTCTATTGATTCCCTCTCTTAAATTTTATTAATTTCTGCTCTAATTCTTATTTCTTTCTGTTGCTCACTTTGGATTTGCTTTTCTTTTCTTTTTCTGATTTCCTAAGGTGGGAGCTTAGAGTATTGATTTTAGATCTTTCTTCTCTCTAATGTGTGCACTCAAAGCTACGCATTTCCCTTGTAGCATTGCCTGACGAAGTTGGATAAGTTGTGTTTTCAGTTTTATTTAGTTAAAAATACTTGAAAATTTCTCTCGAGATTTCTTATCTGGCCCATGTGTTATTTAGAAATGCATATTGTGGGACTTTTCCAGTTATCTTCTATTACTGATTTCTAGTTTTAGGAGTCAGCACGTTTGCCCACTTTTTTAATTGGCTTGTTTTTAAGTTGTTTGAGTTTTAAGATTTATTTGTATATTTTGGATACAAGTCCTTTATTAGGTATGTGGTTTGCAAATGTTATCTTCCAGTTTGTGGCTGGTCTTTTCATTCTCTTAATTTCTGGTGTTTTTATTTTCACTGATGGGAGGGATTCTGCTCTCTGCTATTACTTCTGCCAGAAGCTGAAATCTAGGCTAATGGCTTTTATATGTTCATTTCGTATCCTATTACTTTTCTGGATTCTCAAATTGTTGATCAGTTTTAGCATTGGTTCTCTAAGGATAGTATCAAAACTCCTGCAGATGTAGCCCTTTCTAACCATCCTCTCCCGAGTTCTGCCTCTTGTTGTCACTTCCTTTGCCTGATTGCCGTGGCCAGCACAGGGTCAGAGAGCAGCGGCGCTCATGGGCACCTGCCTGGTGTTTGCCTACACCAGGTAACATGGGTTCTAGGTTTGAGAGATGTGTGTGCGCGTGCGTGTGTGTAAAATCATGTCACAGGATCCATCAGTTCCTTTTCCATTAAGTATATTGTCTGCAGATGTTAAATTTCCTGAAGGCCTTTCATCGTCCCTAGAGACCACCCACAACCTGGGGTCATAGTATGGATTTTCTGATATTGAACTGTCTTTGCGATCTTAAGCCCCACATGGTTATCATATCTATTTTTTCATGTGGTGCTGGGTTCTGTTTGTTAATGTGTTATGTAGGATTTGAGGGTTGATACTTTAAAGTGAGATGAGTTCTGTAGCTTCCTTGTCTTACGTTTGAGTGTTATATGTTTAGATATTAATGCTCAGTAGTTATCTGCGTGTCACCACAAATCCGTTTCTGAAAATCAAATATTGTAATGCAAGTTCTGTCATCTATTATTTTTTTAAAATATATTTTATTGATTTTTTTACAGAGAGGAAGGGAGAGGGATAGTTAGAAACATTAATGAGAGAGAAACACCAATCAGTTGCCTCCTGCACACCTCCTACTGGGGATGTGCCCGCAACCAAGGTACATGCCCTTGACTGGAATCGAACCTGGGACCTTTCAGTCTGCAGGCCGATGCTCTATCCACTGAGCCAAACCAGTTAGGGCTCTGTCATCTATTATTACTATTATTATTTTAGTTAATTCTCATCCGAGGGTATTTTTTCCATTGATTTTTAGAGAGAGTGGAAGGAAGGGAGTGAGAGTGAGAAAGAGAGAGGGAGAGAGAAACATTGATGTGAGAGAGACACATCGATTGGTTGCCTTGGCACATGCCCCGACCAAGGCTGGGGATCAAACAAGGGCACATACCTGGGCTGCAGGTTCAATCTCCGGACCGGTCCTGATTGGGGTGTGTGGTGAGGCAACCAATTGATCGATCTCTCTCTTTCTCTCTCTCTCTCTCTCCCCCGCCTCCCTCCTTCCCTCCCTTCCTCCCCCCCCCTCCGCCCCACGCTCCCTAAAAATCAACGGAAAAAATACCCTCCCGTGAGGATTAACAAACAAAAATGTCCCCTCGTTCAGTCTTTTCTCTCGCTTGTCATTTCTGTCCTGAATGTTTGTGTCCTCCCCTTTTTCTTGATTAGTTAGTGGTTATACTTTTTTGTAGATTTTTACTTAAAAAGACAGTATGTTAATTTATTTATTAGTTCTATGTGTTTTTTTAAGTAATTCTTTCCAATTTTACTATTTTCCTGCTGCATTTATTTATTTATTTATTTATTGGCTTAAAAACCCGAAATTTATTTACTCACAATTCTGGAGGCTAGAGGGCTGAGACCCAGCTCTTGGCAGGATTGTGTCTTCTGTGCCTTCTTGGTTTTACTTGGTTGTTCCTTTTCTGGTTTCTGGAAACTTGGTTTATTTTATTCTTTGATTACTGAAGGCTATGAATTTCCCTCCAGTCACTAATTTCATTGTGTCCTGTAGACTGTGACACCTGGTGTCTGTGTTTCATTACGTTTTAAAGAAGTCGTGTAACTTGGTTGTGTTTCCCCCGGTGCCTGGGCTCCCCGGGCCTCCGACGTGGGGCACCTGCACCCGCAGCCACTCTGACCTGCGGCCTTTCCTTTCCTCCCTCCCTCCTGGCCCCGCGGCGCCTTCAGGGCAAGGTCAGGTGGCAGCTGCGGGCGGACCGCCCCTTCTCTGCCCTCTGTGGAGGGAGCCCGTCCGTCCGTCCGTCTGTCACCCTCACGTGGGAGGCTGGCAGCAGTAGTTCTGTTTCCGTTTTTAGATTCTTCTGTCATGCGCTTCGTCAGGTTCCGCTGTGTCCCCTTTTGGGAGAGTTTTTATATCGAATAAGTGCTGAATGTTGTCAGGTAACTTTCTGTAACAATTGATAGGATCATGAGTTTTCTCCTGGGGCAAAAGGAGGTTTACAGCTGTGTCTGCGGAACACAGTTTATTCTTGTATTATTATTGATTAGTTATTGTATTGTTTTGCATACCAACACTGCAAACCTACTTTTGCCCCACCCTGTATGCTAGTTTATATTGATTTTCAAATACTCAGCAGCCCTTGATCCCTGGGATAAATTCTACCAGTCGCTGTATGTAATTCCTGTTACATTTTCCTGAGTTCCACTTGCTGCTATTTTGTTAGGCGTTTGCTCTGTGTTGGTGAGGGTGCTGGGCTGTAGTTTTCTTTTTTGTGCTGCATCTCGTTTCGGTGTCAGAAGACTGAACTCATAGAATGAACGGGAAAGTGTCTCTTCTGTTTTTGGAGGAGATTGTGTAACTGGTGCTAATTCTTGCTTAAATGTTTGGAGGAATTTGCCAGTGGAACGTCTCTCCTTGGGATGTAAGCTGCTTGTCGCTCGTCAGAGGCTGTTGTCTGTCACCGCAGGCGGTGCAGTAGCTGGCGGAAGGGGCTGGGCCGTCCGGGTGGGGGGTCAGGTTGGGGTGTGTGGTGACAGTGCCCTCATCGTCTGCTTCCTCGGGACCGTGGGGCCAGCCCTGTCTCATTCCTGATTTCGGCCATTTGTCAGTCTTGCTAGAAGTTTGTTAATCTCATTGATCTTTTCGCTGGTTTTCTCTTGTTTTTCTGTTTCCAATCGCATCTGCTCTCTGCTCTTTATCTTCCTCTTTCTGTTTGCTTTGGGTTTGTTGTGCTGTTGGCTGGTGTCCGGAGCTGGAGTCACGTCCTCCTTCCTAACGTGAACGTTGAGGGACACGCGTTCTCTCTTCAGTGCCATGGTGTCTGTGTCCTACGGTTTCTGCGTATTTTCATGTTCATTCAGTCGCGTTTTGAAATGTTCCACGCAGGCTTTCTTTCCGACTCTGGTTACTGAGAAGTATGTTGCTTAGTCTCCAAGGGTTTGGAGATTTGTTACCTTTTTGTCACTGACTCCTGCCTTTGGTCAGTGTGCACACTCTGGTTTCAAGTCTTGGAAACCTGGTGAGGTTGGTGGGCAGCCAGGAGGTGGCATATCTGAGTCCACGCTCTGCGGGTGCTTGGGAGGATGCGCTGCTGCTGGGCAGCCGGCTCTGGGAGTGCCCTCGGTCTGTGCGCGAGGCTGCAGAGCTCTGGTGAGAGGGACTTCCCGTCTCAGCTGCCGAGGACGTGCTGTCTCCACAGTGAGTGTGGGTTTAGCTGGTTCTCCTTCCCGTCCTATTGGTTTTGTCTCACATACGTGGCAGCTTTGTGTGTGAGGACAGACAGCGAGGCTGTGTCTTCCTGAAGGACCGACCCTCCGTCCTGTGCTGCGTGTCTCCCTGTACCGGCCGTTTTCTTTGCTCTGATGTCTCCCTTATCCGACATGAACATGCCCCACTCTTGCTTTAGTTTTCTGCTGTGTCTTTTTCATATTTTCACTTTCAAACTAACTGCATCGTTACATTTTTAGGCGAGTTTGCTCAGACAGCATATAGTTGGTTCGTGTTTTTAATTCATTCTGTCAGCTCTGTCGTTTTGGCATAGTTAGACTATTTACATTTAATGTAATTATATATGTTATGGCTTCAGACTGCTGCTGTGGTTTCTTTTTGTTTTTTCTGTTTTTTGTTTCTCTGGCTTCTTTTCCCTGCCTTCCTTGGGTTACTTGTATATATTTAAGAATTCATTTTGCTTTAACTTTAGCATTTTTTACTGTATCGCTGTATTTTTTTTTAATGTTTGCTCTGGGTATTACATTATACAGTAACTTACTCCAGTATACTAAAGTTATCACTGTACCAGTCTGAGTGAAGCATGAGAACTTCACCCCTTTTTTCCTCCCCATATATAGTTTAACTAGAGGCCCGGTGCACGAAATTCGTGCACTGGGGGCAGAGGGGTCCCTCAGCCCGGCCTGTGCCCTCTCACAATCCGGGCCCCCTCGGGGGATGTCTGCCTGCCGGGTTAGACCCGATCCCCCAGGAATCAAGCCTAAGCTGGCAGTCGTGGGGATCAGGCCTAAGCCAGCAATCAGACATCCCTTTCTCAATCTGGGATCCCTTGCCCCTTACCGTTCAGCTCCTTACTGCTCGGCTCGCTGCTCCTTAGCGCTGCTGCAGAGGCGGGAGAGGCTCCCGCCACCTCGGCTGTGCTCGCCCGCAGTGAGCCTGGCTTCTGGCTGAGTGGCGCTCCCCCTGTGGGAGCACACTGACCACCGGGGGAAGCTCCTGCGTTGAGCGTCTGCCTCCTGGAGGTCAATGCACGTCATAGCGACCGGTCATTCTGGTCATTCCACCGTAATGTTCGCTTAGGGTTTTATTATATAGATTGTCATAAATATTTCCTGCATATATTTAGAGCCACACCAATATGTGTTATAACTTTTGCTTCGCCCTAGAAATTTAGGAAATTTAAGAGAAGAAAGTATATTGTATTTGCTCATATTTTTATTCCTTCTATTGTTCTTGCTTTCTTCCTGATACTCCAGTATTTCTTCTTTCATAATTTATATTCTGTTTAGAGGACCTTCCTTGGTCATTCTTTTAGTGTAGGCCTGCGGGTGACAGATTCTCTTAGTTTTCCTTCATCTGATAATGTCTTGATTTTCCCTTCATTCCTGAAGGATATTTTTACTGGGTATAGAATTCTGGGTTGACAGTTCTTTTTTTTTCAGCACTTGAAAAAACGTGTGCCTCTTCCTTGTGACCTCCATGGTTTCTGATGAGAAATCTACTGTCATTCGAATTGTTTTCTTCCTATAGGTAAGATGTTTCTCTCTCGCTGCTTTCAAGATTTGTTTCTTTGTCTTTATATTTCAGAAGTTTGATTATGATGTATGTTGGCATGAGTTGCTTTAGGCTTATCCTGTTTGGGGTTTGCTCAGATTCTTGAATTTGTAGGTTTATGTCTTTTTGCCAAATTTGGAGTATTTCATCCATTATGTCTTTGAATACGTCTTCAGCTCTGCCCTCTTTCTCTTTTCTTTTCAGGACTCTGTTGACGTGAATGGTAGATCTTTTGTTATAGTCTCGAAGGTCTCTGAGACTCTGTTAACTTTTTTCAGTCTATTTTTCTCTGTTGTTCAGATTGGGTAATTTCTTTTGTTCTGTCTCTCAGTTCACTGATTCTCTCCTCTGTATGCTCCATTCTGCTGTTAAGCCCACCTATTGAATTTTAATTTCAGTTATTATATTTTTTCAGTTATAAAATTTATATTTGGTTATTTATATCTTCTAATTCTTTGCTAAAGTTTTCTGTTTCTTTCTGATATTTTTTTCAAGTGTGTTCTTAATAGTCTGTTGAAGCAGATTTATGAACTTTGCATTATTGTCAGATAATTCTAACTTCTGTATTATTTGGTGTCTGTTGAATGTCTTTTCTCATTGAAATAGATATTTTCCTGATTCTTGGTGTGACAACTGGTTTTTTTATTGAGACCTAGACATGTTGATACTATGTTATTAGCCTGTGAGTCCTAGTTAAGTCTTTGTCTTAGCTGGTCTACTGTGACACTGCTTAGTGGGGTGAAGCAGGGAAGTGCTTGTATGTCAGCTCCCTGGAAACTGACATCTGGAGTTAGCTTTTACTCCAGGCTTTTACAGGGCACGAGGCCAGGGCTGAGACCCCCCACGGATGTCCATTGGTTCCATTACCATTTGTGGAAAGGCTCTCCTTTTCCTATGGAGTTACTTGGGCACTTTTGCTAAAAATCAATTGTTGGGTGTTATTTCACTTCAGGAAAAATTTCTGGGCTTATGCACTTAAATGTTAGTTCTAGTACATAGTTTTATTTTTATTTTTCAGGCATTCCAGTTATGTAAATCTTGGATTACTTTGCCTGTTTTTTATTTGACTTTCTGATCCTTTGGAAACTCATTCCGTCCTGGCCAGGTAGCTCGGTTGGTGAGAACGTCGTCCTGATGTGCCCGAGCTGCAGGGTCCCCCCTGCTCCACACCCTCACCAGCACTGTGGTCTGTCGGTTGATTGATGGCAGCCATTCTGGCAGGTGTGAGGTGGTATCTCATTGTGGCTTTCATGTGCCTCTCTGATGATGAGTGATGTTGGACCCTCCTGGTCATATTTCTGTTGGCCTCTGTACGTCCTCCTCGGAGAAGTGTCTATTCGGGTCTTTTGCCCATTTTTTAATTGAATTGTTTGTCTTCCTTTTGTTGAGTTGTATGAATTCTTTCTGTTTTGGAAATTAACCAGATTATAAGATTTTAATTTAACTATTTGATTTTGTATTTGTATCTCTTTGGTCTTTTCCTGAAAATTTTTGTCTTTTTACTTTTTTAGAAAAGTTCTAGGTTTTCAGTTGTAGTGAGCAGGAAGTACAAGAGCTTTGCTGTAGGCCCCCTGCCAGGCTCCACATGTGGGCAGCCTCCTTCACCATCAGCATCCCACAGGTGGTGCACTGGTTAGAGCCAGTGCGCCCACACCGCCATGCCACCGCCACCGGAGCCCACGGCTCGCGTGAGGCCACTCCCGGGCTGTCGGTGCTGTGGGTTTGGGCCAATGTGGTAGACACAACGTTATGTACCATTATAACTGGACAGAGTAGGTTCACTGCCCTAAAATCCCTTCCTTTGTCTTTCTACTTGGTGAATTCTGTTTTTAAAATAATATTCTTTTTAAGAAAATTATATTTCTAATTATTTGCTCCTATTGTATAGAAATACAAGCAAGTTTTTTTATCCAGCCACAGAGTTGACAATCTCTCTTGTTACTCTAAATAATTTTCCTGTAGACTATTTTGTTTTCTGTGTAGATACAGTTACACCGCTCTGGATATAATTTTTGACTCATGAACTTTAAAGTTTGTTTTTCAATTTCCAGTTGTAAAATTTGAACCTCGATTAATCTTTGTCTCTGATAACTGCCTGGTCTCTAACTAATTGCACTGACGAGAGGACATGGCCTGTGAGGTGGTGAGGGCACGTTCGCCTCCTGCAAAGTGACTAGCTCTTCTCTGTGCCCAGTTGACTCGGGTCCCAGCACGTTTTGCTTACCTGTCCATGCCTCTGTCTGCCCGGAAGTCCCAGCCCCCTGCCTCCTAGTCCAGGACGGCGAGGAAGCCTCAGCTGTCAGAGTGTCCCCTGGAACCCGTGGTCCCAGGGACCCCGTACGTACTGCCCGCTGAGTGCCATGAACGAGGGTGCTCTCCAGAATTAAATGACAGATTTACTCCAGGGCCTTAAGATTGCAAATCGGGGTCCACTGCAGGTCACACCGGAGTGTTCTGAAGAAGCAGAAGAGCTGAGCGTCTTAGGGAGCAGGGCCGCCCCGCATCCTTGGCCTCTGGGTTGGTCTGAGTGGTGATCTCAGGCCGCCAGGCACGCGGACCTGCTTTGCCCGTTCTGCAGAGGGCGCGCGTGGGTTCCCGTAGGCACCAGGCACCGAAGTTCAGAAGTTTAGGTTCTAGTCCTCGGGCTGGTTAGCGCGAAGCGCTCTGTCCCTCGGACTCGCCCACGCGGTCTCGGTGGCTTTGTTAGCCTGGCTGTGCTGACTCCACGTTCTTCGGCGGCGCATGTGCAGTCCCCTGCTCGTTTTCTCCTGTTCCTCTGTCTCCTGTTGCCTTGACTAGGGCCCAGCCAGAGGAGCTCAGAGGAGCGGACGGAGCGTGATCTCCCGCCTCCGCCGTGGCTGCTCTGAGACACACGTCTCGTTGCTCACGGCTCAGCACATGGGCGGCGTTGGTGAACGTCCCCGCGCTTTAAGGGAATGTTTTCTTCCATCTCGGGGACATGGCGTTTTCTATTTGTCTTCTGAACCATTTCCTAGTTGCACTGCTAAACATTCCTACACTCACCAGGGTTTTGCCTGACTGACTGGATAAGTGAGCGAGGTGATTTGAAACCCCCCTCGTGGGCCGTCAGCTCTGCCTTTGTCCGCACATGTCCTGATCGATCGCAGCTGTGAACACTTTGAAACGCAGATCAGAACAGAAAGCCTGGAACAGACGACAAAGTGCTGTATTTTCTGCCACAGTCGCGGCATTTCTGATCTCTTTTGTGGGGCTTTTTCTTTTACTTCCTCTTTAAAAACTTATTAAAATGCACGCGTTGGCCTCCTGCATTGTGAGCTTCTTTACTTGTGTGTAGAGTTGTGTGTCTC
Source organism: Myotis lucifugus (assembly GCF_000147115.1). Taxonomy (NCBI): domain Eukaryota; kingdom Metazoa; phylum Chordata; class Mammalia; order Chiroptera; family Vespertilionidae; genus Myotis; species Myotis lucifugus. The sequence continues at coordinate 22,855 of NW_005872909.1, read as the reverse complement.
CGGAACCGGGCTGCTGTCCCGTGTGCAGCCGCTCGAGCCTCCGTGCTGGGGCTTCCTCCGGGACATCCCCTAGCGTCTCTAGTGAGCGTGGCCGGGGGGCACGTGGCCGCCGCTGGACGTGCAGCCCTTCCGTGGCCTGTGTGCCGGGCTTGTGTCTGGTGAAGTCCTAGGAACGGCCGTTAGACCCGTCACGGGCAGGTCACGGCCACGCCCGCCCGCTCACGCGCCCGGTGAGGGTTACCTTCTAGGATTTGCTCCATCCGGCGTGGACTTGACAGTGTCCCCTTCTCCTCCTCTCCCTCGGTTCTGAGGTTGGATGGCGGCTTGTGCATTTGCTTGGTCACCACATGGTTCCTCTCCTGCCGCTTAGAGACGATGAATTCTGTCCGGTTGTTAGTGGCCGCCCTCCCATTGCGCCCTGGGTGGCGGCTGTGTGTGGCTCCCCACTCCCCGCTGCTGCCCCGCCTGCGCCCCGCTCCCAGTCTCTCTTCACTTTCTAGACCTTCTCGTGCGCTCAGGCCTTCCTCCAGGGCTGCTGTCTCTTCCCCAAGCCGCCCTCCCGCCAGGACTGCTCCCTGCGTCGCCGAGGAGGAGCCGCCTGTGGGAGGAGCGGGCTAAGAGCCGGGGATTCAAGATCTCTGCCGCTTCGTAGCCAGAACCTAACAGACAACAACGCCAAGAACAGGCCTCACCAAACAGCAGCGCCCCGGAGACCTCTCCTCCCCCTCCCCCCCCTCCCCTCTCTCCCCCAACCCCCCTCCCCCCTCCCCACAGTGAGCAGAGCCTCGCTCCCTCTGCACGTCCCTCTGGTCTTGCCCCTGTCCCCACACTGTCTCCTCCTCCTCCTCTGCTCTGGGCGGGACTGGGCCCCTTGCCCCCCACCCCCACCCCCACACCTCCCCCCCCAGGGGTGGCGCTTGCAGTTCTGTCGTGTTGGCGTGTTGACGGGTCCAGCGCCTGGGAGCCTTGCTGTGTGTTCTCCGCTTGGTAGCGGTTTACAGGGGAGGCCGGGCTGTTCTCAGTGTCGGGGCCCCGGCCATTGGCACGCCGGGTCAGGTGTATGGCATTTTGTTGCTTGTTTTTTTAAGATGGATTTTTACAATTTCTTCCCATGTTTATATTCAGTTATTTTATGTTCCTCACCTCAGATCTCAGAACCCGCTGGGTGTGAATCTGGTTCTGACGCCGCTCCGGGGGCCCGTGCTGCTCTGTGGGGGGGAGGGTTCACTCCGTTCCCATACGATTGACTGAGCGCCTCACTCAGGGGCTGGGCTGACGGAGCCCTGAACACGGGCCCACGGCTCCCACGGGCCTGCGGGCGGCCCTGGCCCTTCTGCACGGGGTGCACGGGGCCTCGCCCGGGTCGGCGGTGAGGGGGGAGGGTGGGGTGAGGCATCGGGTCTGGGCTCCCCAGTGCGGACCCCCCGCCTGCTCGCTTTCAGCTTCCTGCTCCCTAACCTGTTAGTCCTGTCAGCTCCCTTTTCCTTGTTGGTAACCTGCGTCCAGCCGTGGGCATCGCCGAGCTGGGGAGGTGTGACCCCCGGGAACGGGCTAGACCAGGGGTCCTCAAACTTTTTAAACAGGGGCCAGTTCACTGTCCCTCAGACCGTTGGAGGCCAGACTATAGTTTAAAAAAAGCAACTATGAACAAATTCCTGTGCACACTGCACATATCTTATTTTGAAGTAAAAAAACAAAACGGGAACAAATACAGTATTTTTATTTGCATGTGGCCCGCGGGCCGTAGTTTGAGGACCCTGGGCTGTACGTCAGGGTCGGCACTCACCGCTGTGGGGACAGCACTGTGCTGGGCGGCGGGAGCTGCGTGGCCCTGGACTCTGAGCAGCCTGATGTGTGGGAACCGACCGAGGGGGCGGTGCCGAGTCAGGATGGTCTGGGAGGGGCCTGGGAGAACCCCAGGCGGTGCGCCCAGCGGGCTCCGGAGGGGTCTGTGGTCCAGGACCCCGAGGTCCGCAGAGGCACCGGGGCTGCGGGAGCGGGGCTCCCAGCCACACGCCTTTCCCGCGATGGAGCCCGGACAGCACCTGTCGCCGGTGAGACCTGTGCGCCACCCCCTCACCTGGTGGCCCCTTCCTTGCAGGTGGCAACGTGGACCTGGAGAGCCAGGCGGAGGGGAAGGAGGTGGAGGCCGACGGCGTGATGCGGAGCGGCCCCCGGCCCATCGTCCCCTACAGCTCCATGTTCTGTCTCAGCCCCACCAACCTGTGAGTCCCCCCCGCCCACCTGTGCCGTGCCGCTCGCCCACGGCCCGGTGACCCACACGCACATGACCGCTAGGTGCTAGGTGTGCCGGCAGGTGACGTGACGGCCCGGGTCCTCCTTCTGGTCACTGGGTCAGCCTCACTGTTCCCGCAGAGGGGACTCTCCGGCGTCATCAGCTTCCGAGAGTCTCCCGTCGTCCTGCTTGGCCTATGCCCTGTGTTCAGTGACCTCCCCCTCGGAACAGCAGCGCTCAGCCCGCTGCATACCTGCAGCCGCCCCTCCCAGGGTGCCTCTGGGCCTCAGCACCCACCGCTCAGAGCCCAGCTTCCTGCGGGAGAGACCAAGTAGGCGGCGGGCGGGACCCGGCTGAGCCCCACTTTGCCCCCAGGCTCCGCCGCCTCTGCCACTCCATCGTGACCATGCGGTACTTCGAGATGGTCATCCTTGTGGTCATCGCGCTGAGCAGCATCGCCCTGGCCGCCGAGGACCCCGTGCGCGCAGACTCGCCCCGGAACAACGTGAGCACTGCGGGGTGCGGGGGTGGCCAGGGCCCAGCTCCGCGCCTGCCAGGAGCAGCAGGAAGAGGGCAGATGGGCCCTGGCTGACGGGTTGTCCGCCCCGAGGTCGGGGGGACCTGGAGCCCGGGCCCTGCGGCGGGCTGGCCTCCTGAGAGCATTCCCCGGTTGCAGGTCCTGAAGTACATGGACTACATCTTCACGGGCGTCTTCACCTTCGAGATGGTGATAAAGGTGAGCGTGACCCAGCCTCCCCCGGGGCTCTCACGTGCCCCCCCCACACACGGGGACCCGGGGGGGTCGCTCACTACAGACTCACCGCAGCGTCAGTCAGCGGGGAGAGCGCCCCGCACGCCTGACCAGGGTCCCCGCTTTCCGGATGTCGGGCAGGAGGACGTGACCTGGGCCCCTCCCCCCACCCGCGGCTCTGGGTCCGCCCGCCCTTTCCCTGAAGTAACCGCCCCGAACTGCACTTCTCCCTGAAGATGATTGACCTGGGGCTGCTGCTGCACCCGGGGGCCTACTTCCGGGACCTGTGGAACATCCTGGACTTCATTGTGGTCAGTGGGGCCCTGGTGGCGTTTGCCTTCTCGTAAGTACCCACGTCTGCGGCCCCCAGATGCGCGGTGGGGTGTCGGGGGGCCGCTGGCCTCCAGGCTGCCTGTAGCTCCGTCCTTCTGCTTGGCCTGGGCTGGGTGGGGGGACCTCTAGCCGGTGCGTCCCCGACCAGCCTGGTTCTAAAGTTGGGGGCAGCCTCGGGCTGGTCTGCTCGGCCTCTGGGCAGCCCCCCTGCCCTCGGCGGCTCCCATGGGCGGAGCTGGGTGCTGGCGGGCGCCGTCCTGGGGTCCAGGCCCTTTTCTCTGGTTCCCCAGCGAGTGATGCTCAGCCTGCGTGGCTGGGCCTGGGGCTGGGCAGGTGTGGGGCTGGGCGGAGCCGGGTCCCCGGCGAGTGGTGGCAGGAGATGCGCAGACAGGACGACCGCAGGCGCGGAGGGCGGGTCCTCCTCTCGCCCAGCCAGGCCTCCTCACTGACTCTCTTCTCTTTGTCTCCTTGTTGCTGGACTCCCTGTTGTAGGAGCTTCATGGGGTAATGCCTCCCCCTGTCCCCTCACACCGCCCACATCTCAGCTGCCCTCGGGCCGCGTCATACGCTCACCTCTCATCAGCTCCACCTCCCTCCGGGCTGCATGCTGCCGGAGCCACCTCCCCAGGCGGTGCCCACCTGGCCTGGCGGAGCCTGGGGGCTGGGTGGGGACGGGCCTCCGTGGGTTCAGGAGCAGGTGTCCCACGTGAGTGTAGGAGGCCGGGAGCGAGAGCCCGAGGCCGCTCCGCAGGGGCTGCTGTGACCAGGTGGGGGCCCCGATGGGTGGGGGCTCCATGCCCCGTCTGTGCTCAGAGGCTCGGCCTCCTCTTTGCCCGCCCCCCGACGCCTGGCACTCCCTCCCTCCTGGGGCCTTACCTCTATGGAGGAGGGCACAGCTCGGCCACCACTTGCCGTGTGGAGGCGTGTTCGACGGGGAACTTGGAGTGAGAGGGAGGGGCAGGGAGACCCAGCCAGGCGCCCCAGAGGGAGAGCAGGACAGGGCTGGCAGAGAGAAGGCAGCCTCTGCCTCAGAGCCCGGACCGAGAGAGCGTCTGTTTCCTAGGAAACAAGGGCAGGGCTCTCGCCTGCCCCCTCAGGTGCCCGCAGGCCCCTCCCAGGCTGGCTCAGCGGGAGCTGCGAGGCTGGTTTGGGGAGGGTCAGGGAGTAGCTGGCGGCATGCGGAGCCGGGACAGCCTGGCTTCAGGGGTGTTGATCTGCTTCTGGAACGCAGGCCCCAGCAGGGTCCCAGGGGAGGGACCGGGAGGCTCTAGCTTGACTGGCGCCTAAGGAGACTGGGGGCCCCGCTCCCCTGACAGGCAGGTCCCCTGAACGTGGGGAGAAGTGGCCCCTGAGCAGGATGGTTAGGGGCTCAGGCCCTGAGCCTCAGCCACTGCCCGACGCGGCCCCAGTGGGTGTGGCCTTGGCCCTGAGCATGGCCTCCCGAGGCCCCTGCCTGGCTTCAGGGTGGCAGGAGGGCGGCCCCAAGAGTGACAGCTCCTGGGCCCCTGCCGGCCCGAGGGAGCCCCAGGTTCCCTCCGAGGGGCCTGGCCTGGTCTCACAGGCCCTGGGCTCTGGGCCTGCTCTTCACCTGCCTCCTCCCACCTCCTGGCTACTTTCTCCATCATCTGTGTCGCTGTCTTCACTCTGTCTCCTGTGGCTCTTCCGCCTCCCCTCTCCCCGCCTTTCCCTCCTTCCCTTCCCCCCTTCTTTTTTTAAAAATGTGTTTGTATTGACTTCAGAGAGGAAGGGAGAGGGAGAGAAACATCAATGATGAGAGAGAATCATGGATCAGCTGCCTCCTACACGCCCTACACGGGGGATGGAGCCCGCAACCCAGGCCTGTGCCCTGACCGGGAATCGAACCGGTCGATGCTGGCCAGGCCTCCCTCTTTCTTCCTCTCCTCCTTGGTTTCCCTCTTTTTCTGTCTCCTTCCCTCACTCCCTCCAGGCTCCTCCTCTCCCTTTCTGTCAGTCGTCCGCCACTTGCCACGTGGAGGCGTGTTCGACGGGGACAGAGGACAGGCAGGGAGATCCAGGCTGTGCTGGGACCTCCTCTCGGAGAGGAAGCAGCCTCGGGAGCTGGGGTGGCACTGTGCCCGCTGGCCCCTGGCTGCCCTCTCCCCTCGCTGCCAGGGCCGCCTCACAGGGGGCAAGGGCAGCTGGTGTGGGCCGGGCGGGCGGGTCATGGACGTGCTGGGAGAGCAGGTGCTCCCTGGCCCCCAGGTGCTGCTAACCCAGCCCTTGTCCACTCGAGGGGAGGCCTCCGTGGTGCCCACCAGGCGCGGCCTCCGAGCTCCCACGCCTCTGCCCTGGGGCCCAAGGCAGACGCAGGGGGAGGCCCGGGCCCAGGGGGCTGCGTGGGGACGGCGCCGGGTGCCGCCTGCGTCTGCATGTGCGGTTCTCCTTCCAGAGGCTCCAAAGGGAAGGACATCAACACCATCAAGTCCCTGCGGGTCCTGCGTGTCCTGCGGCCCCTCAAGACCATCAAGCGGCTGCCGAAGCTCAAGGTGAGAGCCGGGTGGCGTGAGGAGCGTGCGGGCCTGCACATGCGTGAGCACGCATGTGGGCTGTGTGTATATACATGTGTGCACAAGGTGCATGCACGTGTGTGCACACTGGCCACGTCCTGCGGCAGTTTCTGTGTGAGGTGGGGGTGAGCAGAGCTGAGGGAGCCCCATGTGAGGTTTGCTCAGCCCACGCCCTGTCGGGGGAGGGCCCTCTCCACTCTGACGCCCTGAGAGCCATTCCCAGCCGTGCCGTGGGCTCCCGTCCTTCCTGCGGAGCAGGCAGGGGAGGCAGGAGGCGGAGGGTGTTGGGATGGGCAGGGCCCTGAGGTGGTGTGGCTGAGGTGCTGGGTGAAGGAGGGTATGCTGTGCGTAAGGTGGTGTGAGCAGCCTCGGGGTGCGAGCCTTGGGGACACAGGCAGCAGGGGTTCTGGGGGCAGGGCGGGCTGGGAGGTGATGGAGGCAGCCGGAGGGGCTGTGTCGGGAGGTGCCCGGGGACACTGCAGGTGGGCGCGGCTGCTGGGTCCGAGCCCCGCACCAGGCGGTGTCTCGGGAGACGCTGTGCACCGGCCACTGCACACTAGGGCAGGGCAGGACGTCAGCCCGGCTCTGAGAGGCAGGGCTGAGGCCAGGCCAGTGGGCAGGGAGCACGGAGCTTCCGGGTGTGGGAACAGGACAGTCTCTGGGCCACAGAGCATGCCCACGTGCCCGGGCCAGGCCGCCACCGCGAGGCTGCTTCTCTGCCTGCGTGTCCTGCCGACACCAGGAGGCCCGGGTCTCTCCCTTCCCCCTGACCCAGCCCTGATGCGGGCTCCGGGCTCTGGGCGGCCCTGCTCTGAGGCACCTGCCTCGTGACACCTCTCCTGGCCCCACCCGCCCACTTGACACGTCCGAGATGACCCCTCCCTCCCGAGGGGGGACCCGCCTGCCGGGCCGGTGCTGAGCCTGCACCGCCCCCCCCACAGGCCGTGTTCGACTGCGTGGTGAACTCGCTGAAGAACGTGCTGAACATCCTCATCGTCTACATGCTCTTCATGTTCATCTTCGCCGTCATCGCCGTGCAGCTGTTCAAGGGCAAGTTCTTCTACTGCACCGACGAGTCCAAGGAGCTGGAGCGGGACTGCAGGTGACCGGGGGCAGGGCCGGCGCAGGGGCAGCTGCGAGGGCTCGGGAGGGGCGTGCACCTGTCCCGGGGCCACACGGGCTCCAGGGTTGGGACCAGCACCTGGGGTGCCAGGCTCTTCCTCCCCAGACCTGCAGGGAGCTCCCGGCACGGGGATGGCTGGAGGTTCTGCAAACCCCCGAGACCAGGCCCGGCCCCAGGTCAGCGGGGCTGCCCGAGGCTGCAGCCACTGCCACCGTCCTGGGCGGGCCCACAGCCGGGCCCGCGGGGAGGCGCCGCAGAAGTGGGGGGAGGGGGGGGGTCGCTGCTGTGTGGGCACCGAGCAGGGCCGCGCCAGCTCCCTCCTCACCACAGCACGTCCGCTTGTCTGTGTGACTCCCCCCTTCCTCACCCGCTGTGGCGAGGGCCATGTGGTGGGCTCCAGCGTGCGGCCCAGCCACGGCTCTGGGCACCTCGGCCACGGACGCAGGGAGCGTGCACCCCACCTGTGGGCTGTGGGTGTGCTCGCTCGCACAAGTGCTGTATAAACTCGCACTCCCCCCAGTGACGCGGCCGGAGCCCACCCACCATGCGGGCGGCCTGCTCGCTGGGGCCTTCCTGGCGCGGGCGCGGGTGCTTCTCTGGGTTAATGGGCATGAACCTCCTGGGGACGCGCCTGAGCCGGCCTGTGCCCGTTTCCCTGTGGGGTTGTCCGTCTTTTTCTGGTTGATTTGTAGGAGTTCTTTAACCCCTGGGCGGGACTCCCCGGCCCACTCTGGCTCCTGGCCTGTCAAGGAGCGTGCGGGTGGTGTGAGCCACACTGGCCGTGCCGTCTAGCGTGCGTTCCTGGCGTTCAGTGCTCAGTGGCTGGGTCAGGGCGGCCTGGGCTCCCCTCTGGAAGCTGTGTCTGCCTCTCCCGTGGCCGCGGTCTGTCTGGGCTGACGCTGTTGCTGGGGGAGGAGCGAGGGAGGGGTTTTCCCGTCGGAGCAGCACCGTTCACTCGAGAAGGCAGCGCTCCCTGCCGCGAGGGAGTCTGTGCCACAGACGGCTATCGGGGTGCACTCATGCCGAGCGCTCACCCTGGCCGTGCACGAGTCCTCGGGTCAGTGTGCGCGACGGGGCCACCCTCACTCGGCCGCTTGAGAGCGTTTCCTCAGCTCAAACCCGCAGGGCCCTGGCCGCGTGGGTGCCACCTGCCTCCCCCACAGCCCCAGCCGCCCTGACCTGTGTTCTGTGTCTGTAGGTGTCTGCTCTGGACACTGTGTGGACACGAAGGCTCACAGTGTGCGGCCTCCTGTGTTCCCGAGGCCGTCCCTGCTGGCTGGGCACGTTGACCTCTTTACTCGCCTGGGGTGGCCGCCGGGCTGTCCACCTCTGGTCACTGTGATCTGCTGGGACCTGTGCGAGGGGATTGTGGACAGATGTTCCCACGTCCCCTGAGTGGGCACCGGTGAGGGGAGTGGCAGCGGGCCACGCGGCGGCTCCGGAACAGGGCCGGGCAGTGCCAGGCGGTTTCCCACCGCGGCCGAGAGCCCACGTCCCTGCCGGGGAGGGGGCCCTGGGGTCTCCAGGTCCCAGCGACGCGCTGTTTTCCAAAGGAAGCAGCTCAGTCCTCGCCGGCCGGCGGCTGCGGGCGGTGTCTCCTCAGACTCTGCGCCCATGTGCACCTGAGGTGCTGTGGTGGCCGTGACGGTGGCCGTGACTCTGCGGCGCAGCTGGAGTGCTGTCCGTGCACCGTCGGGACGCACACAGGAGGCGACTGCTCCCTTGCTCCTCTCCCCCCCCTCTAAAATCCACAGGGAAAGTAAAGTTAACCAAGTACAGAAACGATCATAGTGGTTCTTTACATGTTCTAGACACAGCTCCCTCCTCAGAGCGACAGTTTTCAAAGGTTTGTCCCATCCTGTGAGCTGATCATCTTTTGAGGCACAAAAGCTTGAAGTTTTGGTGAATTCCTGTGTCTGGGTTTTCGTTGTTGCAGCTCGCGATGTTGGTGTCATGTCTCCGGGTCCGTTTGCCTAAGAGGCCACGTGTTTGTCCCGGGAGCGTGTCAGACGGCGGCCCGGTCAGGCCTTTGTCCGGCCCGCATCACGCCTCTGAGTGTGGCGTGTGCCGGCCCGCGTCATGCCTCAGAGTGTGGCGTGTGCCGGCCCGCGTCATGCCTCTGAGTGTGTGCGTGTGCCCGGCCCGCGTCATGCCTCTGAGTGTGGCGTGTGCCCGGCCCCGCGTCACGCCTCTGAGTGTGGCGTGTGCCCGGCCCGCGTCATGCCTCTGAGTGTGGCGTGTGCCCGGCCCGCGTCATGCCTCTGAGTGTGGCGTGTGCCCGGCCCGCGTCATGCCTCTGAGTGTGGCGTGTGCCCGGGCCCCACGTCACGCCGTGTGCCCGGGCCCCACGTCACGAGCCGGCTCTTGCTCCACGCAGAGACAGCCGGCTCTTGCTCCACGCAGAGACAGCATTCAGGAGCCGCTCTCACCTCTGTGTCGTCCCCAGGGGCCAGTACCTGGACTACGAGCGGGAGGAGGTGGAGGCCCAGCCGCGGCAGTGGAAGAAGTACGACTTCCACTACGACAACGTGCTCTGGGCCCTGCTGACGCTGTTCACCGTGTCCACGGGGGAAGGCTGGCCCATGTGAGTGCCGTGTGGCAGCCAGGCAGGCAGAGCGAGGGCAGGGCCTCTGGTTCCTCCGTGTGGGTCTCAGCCGCTCAGCAGGTGCCCACAGGCTCCTTCCTGCTCCTGCCCGCGAGGGCGGCCGCTCTCCCAGAGGAGCTGATAGGGCGAGTGATGTCCTGGAGCCCCTCAGTGGCTGGTGCCACAGGCGGGGGCTCTCCGTGTCTCCCTGTGCTGCCCTCGGGCTCCGGAGGGGCCTTCGTGTCCCGAGCACATGAGTAGCAGGAGCTTCCTCTGGGACCAGCAGGAACCCTCAGAACATACACCCTGGGCTCCTGAACCAGGGGGAGCTGGCAGTGGGTGGGCTGGGTGTGAGCAGGTGTGAGCAGGTGTGGGCTGGGTATGAGGGGGTGTGGGCTGGGTTAGGGCAGGTGTGGGCTGGGTATGAGGGGGTGTGGGCTGGGCGAGGGCAGGTGTGGGCTGGGCGAGGGCAGGTGGGCTGGTGTGAGCGGGTGTGAGCAGGCATGAGTGGTGAGCGTGGAAGAGCGTCGGGCAGAACTGCCGAGCCTCTCCCCTTCCTGGGACGGGACTTCAGGCACATGGAGCCTGCCCTGGGAGGCCCTCCCACAGCCCTGCACACACCCCTGCTGGGAAGGTCGCCCACCTCCAGCGAGATGGCACCGTGGGCAGGGGCTTGGCCCACAGGGTGGCAGCGCCATCTGGGCTTCCTGAGGGAGCCTGGCCTGGGAGGAAGCGCCTGCCTGGCCGCCGGCCCTCATGTCCTGTTGCTGTCGCTGGCCAGGGTGCTGAAGCACTCTGTGGACGCCACCTACGAGGAGCAGGGCCCGAGCCCCGGGTACCGCATGGAGCTGTCCATCTTCTACGTGGTCTACTTCGTGGTCTTCCCCTTCTTCTTCGTCAACATCTTCGTGGCCTTGATCATCATCACCTTCCAGGAGCAGGGGGACAGGGCGATGTCCGCGTGCAGCCTGGAGAAGAACGAGGTGGGCGGGCCTCCTGCACCTCCGCGCGGGTGGTGGGCGGGCCCTCTGGCTCCTGCGGCTCAGGGCAGGGAGGCTGGGAGGTCGGCTCGGCTGCCTTCTCGCCCCGGGCTGCCTGCGAGGGGAGGTGCTGCGTGGGTCCCCGCTGAGCTGCGGGCACGGCTTTGTCCCGAGCAGAGAGCTTGCATTGACTTCGCCATCAGCGCCAAGCCCCTGACGCGGTACATGCCTCAGAACAAGCAGTCCTTCCAGTACAAGACGTGGACGTTCGTGGTCTCACCGCCCTTCGAGTACTTCATCATGGCCATGATCGCCCTCAACACCGTGGTGCTGATGATGAAGGTGCGTCCGCGGGCCGGCCTTCCTCCCCGCGCGGGGTCGGGAGCTGTGGGAGCTGCAGGCACCGCCTGGTCAGCACGGGCGCCCGTCGGGCCTGTCACTGGCTGCAGGCTGAGACGGGAGAAGGTCTGGGAGGACGCGGGCAACGGGGAGGAGTGGCTGCGGGCTGGGCAGCTGCTGTCCACCCCGCACACTGACGGGAGCGAGCGTCCCCGTCCGGCGTGGGCGTCAGGGCAGCTGCGCCCGTGGCCAACACCCTCCTCCCCGCAGTTCTACGACGCGCCCTACGAGTACGAGCTGATGCTCAAGTGCCTGAACATCGTGTTCACGTCCATGTTCTCCATGGAGTGTGTGCTCAAGATCGTCGCCTTCGGGGTGCTGGTAGGCGCCACTCCTGGGCCGTGTCGTCCGAGAGGGGCCCTGGGGGCTCCTTGTTTGGAGCTGGAACTGTCCGAGCCCCAGAGCGCAGACGACCCTGCGGGGATCCCATCACCCAAGTCTGTGCCCCGGCCAGCTCCGGGGGCAGGTTCCCCTCGGGGCACGTGGCTCTCAGCTCTGCCCCTGCCCAGCCTGGTGTCTGCGGGCCAGGCCTGCGCTGTCCCCCCTGGGGTGGCCCATCAGCTCCTGGCCCGTCCTGACTAGGCCCTCCTGGCGCCCCCGGCAGAGCCCCAGCCCCGGCACTGACCGCCCTTCTCTCTCTAGAACTACTTCCGAGACGCCTGGAACGTCTTCGACTTCGTCACGGTGCTGGGCAGCATCACCGACATCCTCGTCACGGAGATCGCGGTAAGTGCTCCCGTCCCGAGGCTCCTGCAAGGCGCTCCCTCGGGGCGGCAGGGCGTGCTCCACGGGCGGAGCTGGGCGCAGGGGTCGCCCCAGCAAGTGCTTGCTCGGGTGAGACTCCGTCCCCAGAACGTCCGGCGGCGGCTCATGTCACACCAGCAGGAGGACGAGAGCCCTTACGTGTGTGTGACGCGTGGCCCCAAACTCAGAACCAGGACAAGCTCAGACCTGAAAGCCCAGGTGTGTTTTCTGTGGAAAGCGGGACGGTGGTTCTCCGTCATGGTCTGTGCCCAGCGCTGGCCGTGCTGGGCGGACCTGCACTGAGGGCTGAGCCAGGAAGCGCGTTTCTGAGCACAGCGCTCGGCGTTAGTGAAACGGCAGGTTCTCCGGGAGCTGACATGACGTGGGCTCTTGTACGCGTGCCTGCGTGGGAGGCGTTCCCGACCCAGCCGCAGAGAGAGCTGGGGGTGGGGCGAGGGGAGGGAGTGGAAGTGCCACGTCTAGAGCCCAGGACAGGGCACGTCTCAGACCCCACGAGAGGCGGCTCTCAGCCTCAGGGCCTGTTGGAGGGACAGTGGGGGGTCTCACCATGAGCCGTGCCGCTCTGCCCACCTCACGTGTTCACCTCATCGATTC
>NW_005872909.1:0-10312 GCF_000147115.1 Myotis lucifugus | reverse complement strand
CCCCTTGCCCTGCACTTCCGTTGCTGCGCCTGGCCCGTGAGGGCCCCGACCTCCCCCTACGAGTGGCACCGGGGTACAGCCCCTGCCCCAGCAGCTCAGTCGGGTTCAGATGGGTCACAGGGCCTGCCCGCTGTGGTCAGTGGCTGGAGTGGCTGGAGCCCTGTGGACATGCTGAGCTCTGGTCCTAGGTGTGGCCTCCACTGTGGGGGGGCTGTGGGGGCTGCACCTGCCACTCGTGAGGACGAGCTTTCGTGTCCCAGGCACGAGGCCTCACGGTCACACAGCCCCACCCGGGCCCAGCAGCCAGGACGTGGCCTTGCTCCAGAATCCAGGTGTCTGTGTGGACTTCTCCGTGGGTGTGGGGGACCCCACCCAGTGTCCACCCCCCCCCCCCCGCCAGCCCTCCGAGGCCTGGGCCTGTCCTGAAGCCTCTCCCGCTGAGGGTGGTCCCACCAGAACGTGCTCAGTGGTTGTCCTGCCTCCAAGCCCACAGCCCACGGTGGGGAGCGAGGCCGCAGCCCAGACCGTTCACACCGCCAGACTGTGTCGTCTCACATGTTGCATCGCCACCTGGAGTTCAAGGAAAGGTCATCTCGCTCTGGACACCGCCTCCCGGGGAACGGACGTGAGCGGACGCCCCCGGTTTGTGCGAGACCCATACAGTCTCCACACCCGCTTTTAAAAGGGCAGCGTGAGAGGAAACGAAAAACACCGTGAAGTCACTGGGAGGACCGTGTGAGAAAGGGCGGCCGCAGCCACGCCCGCCGTGGCGGAGACGCAGAGCTCTGAGCGGCACTGGCCGAGCCCAGCGTCCTGGGAGGAAGGCCGGCGGCCTCGGGCGGGCTCTGCCTCCCAAAGTCCGTGTGGAACTTCACGAGGTCCCGTCAGGGCTGCAGGGAAGGCGCCCAGTGCGTGTAGGTTTTGTGCACGATCCCAGCCATTAGCAGCCCAGGAGTTACTGACCCGACGAAGGCACTTGCCACGAGCTCCACTCGACGCCCTGGCGCCGGCGGCATTTGGGAGGAACAGCCTCGAAGCCAGAGGCCCGTGAGGCCTGAGCAGCCGTCCTGTGGTGCTGGGCGGCCGCCCGTTTGCAGCGAGAGGCGTCCCTCCTGCGCAGGCTGCCGGCGGGCGCCGGGGTCTGAGTGTGCGGTCCCTCCGGGAAGCCGAGGCGTGCCTTTCTCACGCGGATCCCAGCCTCGCTGAAGGCCAGGGAGACCGGGAGGTGGGGCTGCTCTGCTCCTTGGCGCGTGGGCACAGCCCCCAGCTGACCTGCAGACTCACGGCGGTTCCAGTTACCATAGCGACGACCTTGCTTCTGTCTGGGAACTTGACAAGCTGCTTTTACAATTTACCAGAAGGAGAAAGTGCCGCTGGAGGTGGGGTGGGACCCGCAGTGGGTGGGACCTCGATGTGCGAGGGCTGGGCTGCAGGCTGGTGGGGAGGAGCCAGCCTCCCGTAGCTCACACTGCAATCACGGGCAACGTGGGGAAGCCAACATCGGATCTTGGCTCACACCATTCACAAGAATCTATTTCAAGATGACAAAAAGACTTAAATATAAGAGGCAGAACTTATAAATATATTTTTATTGATTTCAGAGAGGAAGGGAGAGTGAAAGAGAATCATCAATTGGCCGCCTCCTGCACGCCCCACACTGGGGATCAAGCCTGCAACCTGGGCCTGTGCCCTGACCAGGAATTGCACCGTGACCTCCAGGTTCATAGGTCGATGCTCAACTACGAGCCACGCCGGCCCAACAGGAGGCAGAACTTTAAAACTCGGAGAAGAAAATGCAGGAGAACATCTAGAGCAGCGGTTCTCAACCTGTGGGTCGCGACCCCTTTGGTGGTCGAACAACCCTTTCACAGGGGTCGCCTAAGACCATCCTGCATCTCAGATATTTACATGACGATTCATAACAGTAGCAACATGACAGTTATGAAGTAGCAACGAGAATAATGTTATGGTTGGGGGTCACCACAACACGAGGAACTGTATTAAAGGGTCGCGGCATGAGGAAGGTTGAGAACCACTGTTTTAGGCCTTGGGATAGGGACGGCTTCGTTAAGCCAAATGGAAAAGCACCGTCCTCCCTGGAGAAAACACTCCGTGTATCAGGGGAGGAAGGGCCGTCCGTGCGCGGAGGACCCCTCGCTCTCCGTTCCTGCGTGGGAGCCGGTGCCGTGGGCCCAGCGTGTCGTTAACTTCCTTCGGGCCGTGTGTGCGCACATGTGCTTACACGTAGTCTCTTCCATGTGGTCTGTTCTACGGCTTTTAAAATCCAATGGTCTGAATAATCCCGGCAAAAAGACGAAAGCTGCCATTTGACAAATCAAACAAAAAATCCAGGCTGCTCCGCCCGCCGATGGCACCATGGCCTCGCTGATCCGTCCTTGGACTCGGGAATCTAATCCCGATACAGGGACCGCGCTCCTGGGGCTCCTGCGTCCTCACGAGGGCGGTGCCGAGCGGCTGCCAGGAGGGGCAGGCAGGGTGCCTGCTGCGTCACAGACAGACAGACAAACAGGAGGCCTCCCCTCCCAGGCACAGGTGGCAGGCGGTGCGGGAGCCTGGAGGGCCCAGCGCCTGCCCCGAGCAGCTGGGCGCTCGGGCGGGTGCTTGTGGCTGTGCAGACCCTGCTTCCGACAAGCCCGCGGGGCGGCCGTCACCTGCGTGGGGAGGCTGACGGGGATGGAGAGCTCCCTGCCCACCTGCGTGGGCTCCGTCCTCCCGCGCTGCCCAGAGGCCCGCCGTCCCCGTGGCCTTTCTTTCCATCTGTGGTCACTTCATCTTGGTGAACGCACTGTTTTTCCTCCGGCAAAAATATTGGTGTCAGTTCCACCCCCAACTTAAAAACAAATCAGAGCCATCGCCCTGCCCAGGGCCCGAGGGAAAGCACCACAGGCGTGAAACTGACATTGATTTCTTTGCCTGGAAACAAAAAAATAAGTGTGTCATTTTGAATTTGCATTGCAAATAGGAATGCAAATGAACGCCACTGTCTGCATCACCCACCAAGTTCAAAACAGTGTTTTGATGCATTTTAAGCAAAATGCCCATTTACCCAAAGCTAAACCCCGGTGCCGCCGGAGTCTGCGTTCTGCTCGTGTTGATGATCATTTTCTCCTTTGTTTTCTGTTTTGTCCTTGACTCACCTTAACCTGCCTGCTGACTCACGCCATCCAACCAACACACTGCGAAACCATGTCTGCGTCTGTCTGTCTCGCCTGCTGCTCAAACACCCCAATTTGTAAATAATGTGCAAATGTTCATCCATGAAAACATCACATGTAGGAAAGGGTTGGTTTCATGACTTTTCACAGTTCTTACAGCCCCTCGCCTGGCTTGCTGTGCTGTCCGTCTGCTAGCCCGGCCCTGCCCTGCTCTCCCCGGGTGTGGTCACAGCCCAGCGCCCCTCCTCTGGCTGCTGCACGGTCTGGGCCAGCAGGGGCTCCGAGGGGCGGGAGTGTCCAGACTCTGAGTCGGGGAGGTTTGCAGGCGGTGGGTTTGGGCTAAGCCTGGTTGAGTCCATGGTTTCTGTGGCACATCAGCAGCAGGTGCAGGAGGCTGCTCTGCCCAGCGGCCCCTACGGAGTCTCCCAGGGGTCCTTCCTGAAGCAGAGCCCGCCCGGCCAGCCTGGGCGCAGGTGGGGGGACCGCCCCAGGAGACAGCCTGCTCTGGCTCGTCACCCAGGCGCCTCTGGTCTGAGGGTGCGTGCTGTTGGCCGGCAGGCCGTGGGGACTCGGGTGGCTGACGGGTCAGCCAGGTCTCCGGGACCATCTGGGAGGAGAGAGAGACTTGGGCAGGCCCAGCCGAGCTGTGACTGGCCGGTTGTGAGGCAGCGATGGTGCGCTGCCTGTAGCGGAGGGGGCGTTCGTGACGGAGGCCCCGGTCCGAGTGGAGACCCTGAGTCTTAGAAAATGGCTGGTGCTGCTCGGGCTCCCAGCAGCGTCTCCCACGAGCCGTGTGCGTGGGTCTAGACAGAGTGTCCGCCGTCATCAGGAGGAAGCGAGGTGAGGCCAGCAGGTGTGCGGGTCTCAGGCGGGCAGCCTTCGCCTCGCCGTGACCTGACCAGAGGCACTGATGTGCTGACGCAGGGACGCTGGCCCTGGCCTGGGCCGCCCGCCCCCTGGGTGGGGTGTGACAAGCGCATTGCTGTGCAGCCTCCTCACGACCCCCCAGGGCAGGGCTCCGAAGGTCTCCATCTCGGAGGAGGAGCCGGGGATCAGAGGGGCCGGACAGTGCGCCCCCAGGTGACGGTCTCCCCCATCAAGGGTGCGGGCCTGGCTCTGAGGTCGGTGTAGCTGCTCCCGGTGCCACGGAAGCCATGGACTCGGAGGATGGGAGGGGTGTCCACCTCCAAGGGGTGGCCGAGGCCAGAGGTGACCGTGCACGGCCGTGGGGAGGTGCCGCGGGCTGCCCCACCCTGCATGCAACCGGGTGGCGGTGCCTGGCGGCTCCTGCGGGTGCAGCCACAGTGCCGTCCCCGTCACGCGCTTGAGCGTCTGTGGCCGCTGTCACCATCTGTCCTCATGGCTCTCGGGCTGTCTGTCTGTTGCCACCCCCGCCCCCTGCACTGAGTGCCCTCGGAGCCCCGAGAAAGAAGCCTGGGAGGCGGGGTGGGAGCTGGAGTCCTGGGTAAGGGACTCGACCCAAAGCAGCTTGGTGACCAGCCCAGCCTCCTCTGTGCGCTCCCCTCTTGCCCCGAAGCTGGGTCTCCCCCGTGTTCCGGGAACTCGGCTACAGCTGCTGAGCAGGTCGCTCTGAACCGGGCAGGTGCGCCTGTCACCGCCGCCCTGGCCGCTCCCAACCCCACTGAGCAGGGGCTTCAGAGTGAGACCCCCAGGAGGCAGGCCTTTCCGCCCCGTCCGTGCTGAGCTGAGTCGCCCTGGCCTGTGCACAAAGCCCTACGTCCCATGGCCTCCTCCGGAGGAGACTGGCCCCCCTGAGAGCCCTCAGGCCCCTGAGGGGTCCCTCACCACTGTGCCCACTGGGGTCCCCCCGCACAAGCCAGTGAGGGGGCTGTAGGCAGCCTGCACCCCAGGGTCCCACCTGGAGTCCACTCTACCCCCTGCTGGTCTGGACCACAGCCGGCTCCTCCTCGTGCCCGCGGATGGCCCTCCCACCCGGGGGCCCTGTCCCCGCCTGTCCCTCACACAAGCCGGGTCCCACCAGCAGAGGCAGAGTCCCCGCCACTCTGTGGGAACCGGGGGTCAGCCCCTGCGGGGAGAGGATCAAGGAAGCACTGGCAAGGGGGTGGGGCCGCTGTCCCTGGAAGCCAGTGCCCCCCTGTCACCACTGATGGCCCCGAGCCCAGACAGGCAGCCTGGGGTGCGGCCGGCCTGCATGCTGCTGCCCTCGATCTGAGTCCCCTCCCTTCTCCCCATGGGCTCGGACCACCAGCCTGCCCGCGCCTCAGCGCGGTGGCGGGAGCCGCCTGGGCCGCAGCACCATCTGAGCACTGCCCAGCTGTGCCCCTGAGAGGGATGGGCCATAGCTCAGGCGCCCGGCCATGGAAGCCACACTCCCAGGCCACCCGTGGCAGCCGGAGGACGGGGTTAGACCTGCTTGTGGATGGGGAGGAGGCCTCTGTGGTGTGAGCGGCAAGACCACTGCACCCACACCTGGGGGGCCGTCTGCAGGAGGAGTGTCCCCTTTGCGGCCCAGCGGGCTCGGCTGCTGTGGGGAGGGGAGGGGGGCCCCAGCAGGGCAGGTGGCCCGGCCGCTCCTCTCTGTCCCTCTGTCGGGTGGTCGGTCTCTGATCTGCTGCATGAACTGATGCGATCACAAGCTTTCCTTTCCGAAGGGGCTGCTCACACTGTGCCGTGGTGACTTCATGTTCCTCTCCCTCTCCCCGCCTTTCCTCGGACCCCGGGCGCGGGGAGGGGTGGGAGGGGAGCAGCTCCTCGCAGGAGGCGGGTTCCGCGGGTCAGAGAGCCGCCTTGTTCCCGCAGAACAACTTCATCAACCTCAGCTTCCTGCGCCTGTTCCGCGCCGCGCGGCTCATCAAGCTGCTGCGCCAGGGCTACACCATCCGCATCCTGCTCTGGACCTTCGTGCAGTCCTTCAAGGTGAGCTGCCGCCCGGGTCCTCCGTCCTCCGTCCGTGCTCACAGGCTCCCGCGCGCAGAAGTGGAGGGCGCCGTGGGCCGCGGGGTGCGGGGGTGGCACTGCCCGGCTGACCCGCCTCCGTGTGCCCACAGGCCTTGCCCTACGTGTGCCTCCTGATCGCCATGCTGTTCTTCATCTACGCCATCATCGGCATGCAGGTGCGCCCCCGGCGTGCTCTGGCCACGGCAGCCCCTGCACCAGGGCCCCGGTCCACACGCAGCCGCCTCCACCGGCCTGGCTCCAGGAGCCGCCCGTGGCCTGCAGCTGCTCTTCCTTCCAGGTGTTTGGGAACATCGCCCTGGACGACGACTCCAGCATCAACAGGCACAACAACTTCCGGACGTTTCTGCAGGCGCTGATGCTGCTGTTCAGGTGTGTGCGGGAGCCCAGACAGGCTCCTTCCTGGTGCAGAGGCTGTGACCGGCCCGGCCCCCCACCTGCACCTGCACCCTGGGCTGTGCTGCTTCCTGACAGCCCACCTGCCAGTCCACTTCCTGCTGCGCTGTGGGGGGAGCTCAGGCCAGGGTGCCTTGCTGAGCCGCGTGGGGAGTTTCCGAGCGCTCTCTGCTTCCCACAAGCAGGCACCCGAGGGCGCCATTCCTCTGGCCTTCAGCTGGCCGCGCGCGCGCGGTACTCACTCACGTCCCTCCTGGGCCACAGAGGCAGCGCCCGAGGAGGTCGCCTGGGCTCGGAGGTCTCTCTTCCCTCCAGTCCTTGTGCCCCACGTGCACCCCTCGCCCCTGGCCACCATCAGTGGGGCGCAGCCAGCTTCACCCAGGGGACCCAAGGGCACAGAGGGCCCAGAAACAGAAATCGGTGCCGAGGCGCTTGCAGTGGCTGCTTGAGGGGGGCCCTGGGTGTTCAGGAAGCGGGAGGCTGGTGTGGCCAGAGCAGGTCGGGGGCAGGGAAAGGCGGGCAGCGGTCACGCGGCGCTGTGGGCGGGCATGTGGATCTGGGCTGTTGCCGTGACTGACAAGCTCTGACCTGTCTCGAAGGGACCTGCTGGGCGTTGGGCAGGGGAGCAGGGAGGTGTCAGAAGCCGTTGCAGTGACTCGGCTGCAGGGACGGGGACGCAGGCAGGAGCTGTCTCTGGGAGATGGGTCATCTGACCGGCAGGACGGGGTGAGGGAGACAGAGGCGGGTGGAAGGACAGGCCGCCGGGCTGGGAAGTGAGGGGCCCAGGGCTGCGGGGCTCGGGGGGCCACGGAGGGCATCAGCCTGGTGCTCCCGGTGCTGTTGGTCATTTGCAATGAGCAGTTGGAGAGTCTGGTGCCTGAGGGTCCTAGTCTAGCAGCAGCCATCTGTCCCCAGACCTGACAGCCACATGGGGTCTCTGGGTGGGGACCCAGGCCGTCGGGGCCGCCTCCTGGCCTCACGCTCCCTCCCCCCCAGGAGCGCCACCGGGGAGGCCTGGCACGAGATCATGCTGTCCTGCCTCAGCAACCAGAACTGCGATGAGCAAGCCAACGCCAGCGAGTGCGGCAGCGACTTCGCCTACTTCTACTTCGTCTCCTTCATCTTCCTCTGCTCCTTCCTGGTGAGTCCGGGCGCCGCGCCCAGCGGTGCCGCCTCCTTCTTGGTCCATCTCGGGGCCCCTACGTTCGTGATCCCTGGTTTCGATTCGTGCCACGCTGCAAGCTGATTCCTCAGAGACAACGCCCCGTTCACGTCACAGGAGTGCCCACCTGAGCCTCTGGAGAGGGCTGGGCTTCCCCGGGCAGCTGTCCCTGCGGTCTCAGCCGCTGGAGGACGCCCAGGGTGGCGACGGACACGGAGGAGCGGCCCCTGCTGGGGACGGGAGCAGGGGGACACGTCTGCCTGGCGTGTCGGAGCCCACGCAGGGCAGCGAGTGAGCAGGGACACAGGTGGCCGTGGGCACTGTCAGGAGTGGCAGCTACAGGTCAGGAGTGTGTCACAGGGGCATGTCCACAGCCATCGCCCTGGTAGGTGGTGAGGGGGAACGCAGTGCGGCCTCAGATGGGGAAACAATTAAAGGCGCCTCCAGGCCGCACTCAGCTCAGCGGGGTCTGCGGGACCAACCACCAACTGGGAACAATGGATTGGAAACGGCTGCTCTTCCCCGGACCCTGGGGGCCTGGTCCTGGGCTCCCGAAGATGCATTTGCAGAAGAATCCGAAGAAAGGCGAAGGCGGCTGGGCGGGAGCTCTGAGGCGCCCCCGTCTTCTGGGGCGGCCCTTCCCCGTCGGCACACCTCTCCGACTTCACGCTCGGGCGCTCTGACCGCTGCCATTTTTAAGCATCTGGCCCGAGCCGTGTCCCAGTCACAGGAGGAGGGGCTGAAAGCCACCAGAATCGGGCCCTTCAGAACTCGGTGGGGTGGGGGTGGAGAGCCCAGAGCTGCCGGCACGCACTGTAGCGATCCAGTGGATTTGTCATTAAGTTAAAAAACCTCTGCATCAAAAGACATCAGAGGGGACAGTATTTACAGCTCACGCACTTCCTAGGGGTTAGTTCAAAACAGAAAGAACCCTTACAGCTCAGCAACAAAGAGACAACCACGTGAAATGGGCAAAGAGCCCGGCCGGTGGGGCTCAGTGGTTGAGCGTCGACCTGTGAACCAGAAGGTCAGGGTTCGATTCCCCGTCAGGGCACATGCCGGGTTGTGGGCTCCATCCCCAGTGTGGGGCGTGCAGGAGGTGGCCGGTCCGTGATTCTGTCATTGATGTTTCTCTCTCTCTCTCCTTCTCCCTTCCTCTCTGAAATCAATACAAATATATGTTTTTATTTTTATTTTTATTTTTTTAAATATGTGTTATTGATTTTTTACAGAGAGGAAGGGAGAGAGATAGAGAGTTAGAAACATCGATGAGAGAGAAACATCGATCAGCTGCCTCCTGCACACCCCCCACTGGGGATGTGCCCGCAACCCAGGTACATGCCCTTGACCGGAATCGAACCCGGGACCCTTGAGTCCGCAGGCCGACGCTCTATCCACTGAGCCGAACCGGTTTCGGCGACAAATATATGTTTTTAAAAAGACCCTGAGCTCATGGCCTCCTGAAGGCCAGCTCTGGGGCGTGAGGGTGGGCGGGGAGGGCTGACCGGGACGGCGGGATTCGTGGGCTTGAGATGGTGGGGCCTGAATTAGGCCGGGGCTTGGAATCAGGACTAAATATGGTTAGTGTTAGACCTCTGAGGCTGAGGCTGCTGCTACTGGTGGTGGCATGTGGGGGGCCTCCAGGAGGAGTGGGGGGCCCTGGGGGGTGCAGGGGGCCTCCAGGAGGAGTGGGGGGCCCTGGGGGTGCAGGGGGCCTCCAGGAGGAGTGGGGGGCCCTGGGGGGTGCGGGGGCCTCCAGGAGGGGGCAGGGGCCCCGGGGGTGGCGGTGCAGGGGCCAGGCTGTGGGGAGAGAGGTCTGGGCAGGCTCTGGCTGATGGTTTCACAGGCTCTGGCTGGAAGGGGAGGCCCGGGAGAGGGCAGGCTGAGGTCTCTCCATGTCGCCTCTTCTCCTTCCTGTCCCGCAGATGTTGAACCTCTTTGTGGCTGTGATCATGGACAATTTTGAGTACCTCACGCGGGACTCTTCCATCCTAGGGCCTCACCACCTGGACGAGTTCATCAGGGTCTGGGCTGAGTACGACCCGGCTGCCTGGTGAGTGAGCCGCGCCCGTCCTCAGGTGGCCCGGACCCTGGGATGGGGTGGCTTCAGGCGTGTTTTGAGGGAATGTCCCCTCGGTTGTGGGGGCTCCTGCCCACGCGGAGGCGCTGGTCTCCGTCCCGGGCGGCTCCCTCTGGCCTCCCTGTGTGGAGGCAGCTCCCCCGGCTCAGGGACCCTCCGAGCCCCGAGCCCCGAGCCCAGCCCTGGATGGCGCGTTGCATGGGGGGGGGTCGGGGTCGCGCAGGCCCTGGAGGTCGGCGGGCAGCAGGGCGTCGTCCCTCAGGCTCCCTCGTCCTCCTGGGACTCGGAGGCTCCGAGGCTCCGTGGGCGGAAATGCCGGCCCAGGGCACCCCCCGCGCTGGGCTCTGCCTCCTGTCCCGCTGCTGCAGGGACAGGGCAAGGGGACCCTCTGTGGACGTCAGAGGAGCGGCCGTGGGGATGTTTCCAGGCAGAGCCAGGGTCTCAGGACGGGCCTGGCCCGGGTCAGAGGTGGTCCGAGACTGGTTCCTGGGAGAGCCCTGCCCGCCCACATGCGCCCTCCACCACACACGCCCTCCCCCATACACGCCCTCCCCCACGGCG
>NW_005872908.1:33721-48195 GCF_000147115.1 Myotis lucifugus | reverse complement strand
CAAACTTTCCAGGTACGGAGTTCTATGTGTACACTATAATAAAGATTTAATATAGACATCACCCGATTGGGCACCATGGATAAAGTGTCAGCCTGTGAAACTGAAGAGATCCCGAGATTGAATCCCCAGAGAAGAGCACAAGCCTGAAATGCAGAGCTCGATCCCCCAGCGCGAGAGTGTGCAGGAGGCAGCCCCATCAAATGGTTCTCTCTCATCGTTGATGTTTCCTCTCTCTCCCTCGCCCCTCCTCTCTGATATAATACAAATATGATAAAGGTTTAAAAAACCAGTTCATATGGAAAATGCAGTCACAATCAGCAGGAGACCCCCCTGGCCGTGCGCTCACAGTGGAGGTTAGGGGAGACCAGCCTGCAGAGCACGAGAGTTCTAGGGGCAGGCGGTCTGCCGTGAACCGGGAGGTTGCCCGTTTGAACCGATGCTGCTGTCCCTCGGCGTGTGGGAGGTCCCAGGACGGGGTTGAAGTGCCATCCGTCACCGCTGGGGTTTCCCCCCTCGTCTTTTCTCTCTGGCGTTTATCGGGCACTTCCTGTGTGCTGGGCATGCTTTGATTTCTTTAGATGCATCAACGATTAACTTGTTTAATTCTTACAAAAACACCGAAAGGTCCAGAGAGCCTGAGCCACTTGGCCGAGCTCACAGAGCCGGGGGGTGGGGACAGGTTCGGACTCAGCATGTCGGCACCAGAGCCGCCCTGGCTGACCCGGGGCCCGGGAGGCCTCCGCGCCGGTCCCCCCGGTGACCCGGTCCCCCCGTGACCCGCACGCGCTGTAGCCAGTGGCCTCTGTTGCACTTCTCGAGTGGACGCTTCTGGACGGGCTGGCTGCTGCTCCACTTCCTCCCGCGCCTCTGGCCTGGGCTGCGGAAACGCTTCCCGCTCCGCCGACACGCCCAGCCCCGCCGCAGAGCTGGCCGCGGCCCACAGCCTGGCAGGAGGCCTGCCTGCTAACGGGATCGCGGCTGACATCACCGCACTCCCGCTGAAGGTGGCTGTGTCTGCGTGCCTGTGCACACACTCAGAGCTGCCAGGAAACGGGGGGCGGGGGGGTTCCCTCTGATGGTGAAGCCCTTGTCTAGGGTCCCAGCAGGTCAGGCTCGGGGCCTCGCTCCCTAGCGCCCCACAAACAAGCCCATTCCTGCTCCCGTTGTGTGTGTTTTTCTTAAACTCAACTCCAGCGGCTGCCATTCCCTGGAGCCTCGTGCTGTTAGGGCAGCGGTTCTCAACCTGTGGGTAGCGACCCCTTTGGCGGTCGAACGACCCTTTCACAGGGGTCGCCTCAGACCATCCTGCATATCAGATATTTACATGACGATTCATCACAGTAGCAACATGACAGTTATGAAGTAGCAACGAAAATAATTTTATGGTTGGGTCACCACATGAGGAACTGTATTTAAAGGGCCAGAGGGTTGAGAACCACTGTGTTAGGGGCTGTGCTGTGTCTTGAATTGGTTAGCGAACCTGACGCAGGTCCTGGCGTGACCTCTGTTTTGTAGGTGACGAAACCGGGGCTCAGACAAGTGACGCGGCCGCAGGTCCCTCGCCCACAACGAGCAGCCGCCTGCGATTAGCATCCTCGCGTGTCCCTGGGGGTCTCACTCCCGCCGGCCCCTTGGTGGACCGCCTGTCGTCGGCAGGCCAGGCCATGGTTGCTGAGATTGCCTGGGGGCCCAGACCGGTCACGGACGCCAGCCCCTGGGAGGTGCTTAGCATCAGAGGTGCTCGCTGAGTGACCTTCACGGCCACAGGAAAGGACAAGGACAGACCCGCCTTCACAGACACTGTCCCAGCTGCGTGGGCCCCGGGCCAGGTGGGCGGCGATGAGATGGGACAGTGGTCCCTCTGCAGCAGCTCTGTGTTCTGAGCGGTGGCCGCTGCAGGGTGGGTCCCGGAGGTGGCGTGTCTGGGCGGCTTTGGGTCAAGAAGGCGGTGCCCACGGGCAGTGAGGGAACTTGGGGAGATTCTGAAAGGAAGAGGGAATATTAAATCTCACTCCCCGTAGCCCTGGCCTGTCACTGACCAGCTCTCGGTCCTCGGGCGGGTGATGTCGCTGGTCCAGCCTCGTAGCTGAGACGAGCTGCAAGGCGTCCACTCAGAAGATGCTGTGTCCACTCCTGACCGGCTCCGCTGGGCTCTTCACACTCGTGCGTCTGAAGAGGCCGGAGGGGAGCCTGGACCTCACCTCTGTCCTTCCCCCCGGGGGCCACTGGAGTCAGCGTGGTGTGGCCCGGAGCTGAGCTGGGTTTCACGGCTGCATCGCTAGTCTGAGTTGGGAGAACTGGGGCTGTTTGCACCCAGGTCCCCTCGACGCGGCTTTTGCCGTCTCGGCTGCAGACCTTGGTCTCGATGGTGTCTTCACTGGGAGTTGCGTCTGGGGGAGAGCGGGTGCTGCTCACCATCACAGGGCTGCGTGGTCCTTAGGTTTGTTGGCTGAGCTTTAAGTCAACACTGATTTTCTGATATCGAGGTTCTAAGAGCCGTTCCCCAGGGTTTGGGGGGAGCCAGGGTTCTCCATCAGGAAGCTGGGGTGTTCACAGTTGCTCTGTGGATTTGGTGGGGTTTCTGTGGTGGAGTGGAAAGGGCGCTAGCCGCGGGGTGAGACGAGCTGGGTCTGGTTTTAGTCGGGCCCTCACCTTGCCGGTGACCTTGAGCAAGTCACCGTCTGCATGTCTGGTCTCGAGTGCCGGGTTTAGACGAACTGATCTCCGACTGGAAGTCCCACGGCTCTCTGATCAGTAGATCTTGGTTCTTTGTGTCAGTCACGTAGGTTGCGTTTGTAAAGGTTTTGAGGTAAATGGTGGGGAGAAAAGTCGGCAAGCCATGGCTAGTTTGCAGTCCTAAAAAGAAAGTGTAGCTCTGAATTAGATCTGCAAGTTGATTAAAAAAATAAAAAACAACATAAAACTGCCCAGCCTGGCGTGGCTCAGCGTTTGAATGTTGACCTACGAACCAGGAGGTTTTGGGTTCAATTCCCGGTCAGGGCACATGCCGGGTTGTGGGCTCGATCCCCACGGTGGGATGTGCAGGAAACATCATCATTGATGTTCTCTCTCTCTCTCTCTCCCTCTCCCTTCCTCTCTCTGATCAATAAAAATATATTTTAAAAAAACTTTCTACGGCTTCCTGAGACACTTAAATTTGTTGTTGCTTTTTTTTTTTTTTAAATTGGCATGCAATCCACATACCATCCATGTCCCCTTTCTATAGAGTCTAGTTCAGTGAGTGCTTTCAGTCATTCACGGATTGTTCAGCCTCCCCCGTATCCAGTTCCAGAGCTTCTTTTTACACCTGGGAGGAGCCCCACACCCTTAGCAGCCCCTCCCTTCCCCTTCCCTCGGCCCCTGACCACCGCAGTCTTTCTGTCTCTGTAGGTTTCTCTGTTCTGGACATGTCCTGTCATGGAAGCCAGACCATAGAACCGTACACTAGGCGGCCTCGGGTGCCTGGCTTCTGGCACTCAGCAGGCTGTTTTCAAGGTGCATCCCTGCTGTATCATGCGTCTGTGCTTCATTCCTTTTTCTCTCTGAAAAATAGTCCAAAGTATGGATAACTTTTTTTCCCACCTGTTCATCAGTTGATGGACATTTGCGTTGTTTCCCCCGGGGGCGATGATGAGTAGTCTGCTGTGGACATTCTGGTCCCAGGTCTTGGGCAGGTGGATGTGTTCTCAGTTCTGTCGGGCGTACACCGAGGAGTGAGATTGTACACCTCAGTGCTCCCATCGTCACGCTGTTGTCCGCAGGGGCTGCACCACTTCACAGTCTGACAGCAGTTTGGGTTCCAGTTTCTCCGCCTCATGGTCAACACTTACCACCATCTGTCTTTTTATTGTAGCCGCTCGAGGGGGTGGGGAAGCCGGGTCTCCTGGACTTGATGGACATGTCCCTGTGGGTGCCTGCTGGTGCTGCGTGTTCTGAATTCACTGAGCAGATTGGAAGATGTGCCTGCCTGGTCTTTAGATGCAAAATAAGTTAGTGGGAACGTCAGGTGTGTTGGTAGATAGGCTTCGACATCGGCCTCGCTCGGCCGGCCAGGGGCGTGGCGGTCCCTGGGAGGTGCCCAGCCAGGAGCCAACCCGTTGGGTTTGCTGCTTTGGGTTTGCTGCTTTGGGTGGCTCTTTGGTTGCGTCTTTCTGTGAGGTCGTTGCGCTGTTCGGTCGGTCTGTGAGCATCACCCTAGCTTGCTCCCAGGGAGACCGCTCAGTCCTTGACAAAGCTCGAGATGGAGATTCCTGGTTTTCTCCTCGCCTTGTGCGTCCTCCTGTTTGTCTTTTCCTTTTCTTGCAAACGGGATTGGGGTGTGTTTGCTCTGAAGGCTGCTGGGCGGCCGGAACCTGCCCCTCTGTGGCCGAGGCTGTACTTGCCAGGTGACGGCTTCAGGTTTGGAAAGGGTGCTGCTGGGTTGGTCTGTCCCAGGCAGACAAGATGGCTCTTCACGGGCCCCCTTCTTCTCTTCCCTTCTCCACGCTGCTGTTCCCGGCGTTTCCTGGGGGAATCCGTGGCTTATGCTGCAATCGGGGCAGCTTAGCGCTCGCATCTTCCTCCTTTTCCCTGCCTTCTCTCTCCTCTTCACTCATGGGGTGCGTTTTCAAACCTTCGGGGGCCTGGGTTTTCTTTTTCTTTATAATTTTATATATTGATTTGAGGGAGAGAGAGAGGAAGGGAAAGAGAGAGAGAGGGAGAAACATCGATTTCTTCTTCCTCTTATTTGTGGACTAGAGGCCTGATGCACGAAATCTGTGCAAGGGGCTTGGCCCTCACAGCCCCGGCTTCGTCCGAAGGTCGTCCTGAAGGACGTTCCCCTGTTTGGCTGTCCAGTCTAATTAGCATATTATGCTTTTATTATTATAGATTCATTGGCTGCTGCTTGTATGTGTCCTGCCCGCAGATCGAACCCACAACCTTGGGGTATCGGGACAATGCTCTGACCAACTGAGCTACCCGGTCAGGGCCCGTGTTTTCTCTGTCTTCTTTCTTTTTTTCCTTGTGTTTCTTTTTAAAGGAAGCCATTCCCAAGGGGATGGATTGGGGGGGGAGCTTTAACGTGGATTTCAGGCCAGACCTGTCCTCCTGCCTCCTCGTCTGTCACTGCAGCTGTGGCGATGACAGGTTGCGGCCTCCCAGAACCGGGCTTATTGTTGTCCTGTGAGTGCGATTTCTCACCTCCTGTGGCTGCGCTGGGAGGAGCTCGGTGGCTGACGTGCAGCCTTCTTTATGGTCAGAGCAGAGTCAGGGGTCTGATGGGTCTCAGGGCGCAGTTGCTTTAGTTGCAGCTAATAGGACATCTCTCGGGGCTCCCGTTTCATTTGCTCTTTTAATTTATGGGCTCCCTCCCTCCCTCCCTCCCTCCCTCCCTCCAGGCGCCTGGACGAGGGGCCTAGGCCTGCTCCGCCCACAGAGGCGTGAGCTGCTCTGACACTTCCTTACATGTTTGGTCTGAAAGAGGGAGTCACAGTGGCCGCCGAGGAGTATTTCAGAAATTTGCTATTGTTTTTCCAAAAAAGCCCCACACAAATGTGCTATCAGGCTGAATAATTGGAGCCGGCAAGACAAGGGCATGCTAGACCCTGGAAGGAAACAGAGGCCCTGTAAGAGGAGAGCGGCGACTGGGAAGCCCGTTGGGTCTCTGTGGCGTCAGTGACCCTCGGGGCCTAGAAAAGGCGTGCGGCCTGCCGGTGCGGCTCGGTTGGCTGAGTGTCGTCCCGACACCGAAAGGTCATGGGGCCGATTCCGGTCAAGGCACGTGCCCAGCTCGCAGGTGGGTATGGCCGGCAACTGATCAGTGTTTCTCTCTCTCCCTTTCCCTTCCTCTCGCTCTAAAATCAATGAAGGATTGACTTAGGGTTCCAGATCCTCCACCTCATTGGGTAAGGATTCTTTTTTTAAATACAAGACCTTACAGTTAAAGAGAAACAGCAGAGGCCCGGTGTACAGGCGGAGGCCGTGGAGGGAGGGAGAGAGGACGAGACTCCTGGCCCCCGAGGGTCACTGGGAGCCACAGCAGGTGCGATGCTTGCTGTCAAGGCTGGTCCTTAAGGCGAGTCAGAGGCAGCGGCTGCGGCGGGAGGGGAGCCTGTCCTCCCGAGGGGCGGCCCCGTGGAGAGACTGAGGTTTCCTGGGCGGTTTTGACGAGCTTTAGTTCACGGAGAAAGTTAATTATGTGGCGTGCCTCCTGCCTGCAGTGTTGGCCCGAATGCCGCGCAGGAGGGGACAGGCGAGTCCGTCTGTCTGCAGGACACACGGACGGACGTGAGGGCAGCCGGACCCCGTCTGCTGCCTGGAGCGCGGGACGGCAGGATGAGCCCCGTGGTGTCCCCGCTGACCTGTGAACCCCAGGACCTCCTTGGAGTTGGGAAGCTTCAGAATCCAAGCTCCCAGTGGCCATGTGTTCAGGCGGGACCCCCTCCGGCTGTGCCTGGGGCAGGAATGAGTCTGCCTTGTCTCCCCGTCCTCAGAGCCCAGCATGCTGCCCAGCACAGGGTCTCGGGAAATGTTGAAGGTCAAGGTCTAGGTCATCTTCTTCATTCTGTGGTTTTCTGCCTCCCCCTAAAGCAGCGGTTCTCAACCTGTGGGTCATGACCCCTGAAAATCCATCCTGCATATCAGGTATTTACATGACGATTCATAACAGTAGCAACATTACAGTTATGAAGTAGCAATGAAAATGATGTTATGGTTGGGGGTCACCACAACATGAGGAGCTGTATTAAGGGGTCGCGGCATTAGGAAGGTTGAGAACCACTGCGCCTAAAGGGTTTGCTGTACGTGTAGAAATCAGTGTGTTTGATGTGCAGAGTCAAGGTTGTGGTGCCAGCCTTTGAAACGATCAGAGGACCAGGAAAATGGCAGTTGAGAGCCATCAAATCTCTACCCTGTAACACATCCCAGTGCAAGTACAGTTTCTTCATGGAACAATGTGTCCGTCATGCCTTCCCTTCTGCAACGCCATCCCCAGCACACCCAGCCCATCAGAACCGCGTGCTTTCCTCGACTCTTAGAGCAATCGGTCTTGGACTATCTCGGTTCATCTCTTTTGATCCATCTGTCCATAGAGCCTTCAGTCCACTGATGGGTCCATCCGTTGGTCCATCTGTCCATCCACCCATCTGTCCATAGAGCCTTCAGTCCACTGATGGGTCCATTCGTTGGTCCATCTGTCCGTCCGCCCGCCCGTCCCTGGGACAGACCTGGGATGTGTGCCACCTCCTTCAGTCCCTCCTTGTCGGAGCGCAGGCTGCGGGGGAGGACGGGTGTTGGGCGCCTGTGTCCTGCGGGCCGGACCCCGAGGCCCTCCCCCCTGGCATTCCGTGATTGAGGTCTCCCTGGACTTGCTTCCTGTGTTTGTGTTCTTACTTCCTGCAGCCAAACTGCGAACTCCTGGGCCCAGGAGCTGCTTTTTCATAAGAAGCTGTTACTTTTATTTACACTCGGCTGTTAGAAAGCCTGTTGGGTGGGCAGCAGCCTCCCGGGGGCGTGGTGGCTTCACAAAATAGGATCCTTAGTGGTCGCCCTGGGCCCGAGCCAGGATCCGACGTCTCTCGTCAGTGAAACACGTGCTGTGACCAGAACCACCAGAGTATCCGGGAGCCACTCAGTGACCGTTGGTTGGGTTTTTAAAGGTGCGGGCGTGGCGTCTGTGGGTACCCGCGCCTGCACGCAGACCGTGTGCTCAGCAACGTCTTCGTGCAGCGTCTTTATCTCAAAAGATAAAGTGTTGTTACTATGTTGCTGTCTTTATTGTTAGTTTATTAGTTTTTAAATATTTTTATTGATTTCAGAGAGGAAGGAAGAGGGAGAGATAGAAACATCAATGATGAGAGAGAACCGTGGATCGGCTGCCTCCTGCCATGCACGGCCCCTACTGGGGATGGAGCCGGCAACCCGGGCCTGTGCCCTGACTGGGAATCAAACCATGACCTCCAGGTTCATAGGTCGACGCCCCACCACCGAGCCACGCCGGCCGGGCTATGGGACAGCCTTAGAAAGGACGGTGGAGGACAGGCCATTCGGAAATGTCTGCACATTACATCAGGAGCCAGCTAATAGTTCCCGTAACTATTAATACCATGGCATTCGCTGTTCCGGGAAAGGCGGTTTATTCATAATAACCGGACAGCAGCGCCCGGAGAGGAAGCCAGGGACAGCGTGAGGGCAGGTGTAAGGACCCTCACGTGCAGCCGGGAGCCCTTAAGCCTCGGGCTCGGAGAGCTCCTGAGTCAGCGGAAGGAAGGAGCCACTCCTGTCGCGTCTGCAGTGGGAGGTGCTCGCGGCCATGTGACCTTGGAGGGCTTGTCCGTCTCAGTGTTTTTTAAAAATACATTTTTATTGATTTCAGAGAGGAAGGGGGAGGGAGGGAGAGAGAGAAACATCCATGATGAGAGAGAATCATGGATCGGCTGCCTCTTGCACGGCCCACCCCAGGGATCGAGCCTACAACCTGGGCCGGTGCCCTGACCGGAATCGAACCCTGACCTCCTAGTTCATTGGCCGATGCCCAGCCCCTGAGCCACGCCGCCGGCCGTCTTGTGGTATTTACCATTGAGTGGAGCGTCTTTGGGAGTCTAGCTTCCTTCCGTGTTAAAATGCACTCCCTCATGTGTCCCGGTGAGCATTCTGGTCTCGCTGCCTGGTTCTGTTTTCCTCCCTCCCGTCCACGCGCGGTTCTCCTGCAGGAGAAGGAAAGGGGTCAGGTGGGAGCTGAGTGGTACCCAGGTTCCGTCCGTCCTCCCCCACGTTTCCCATCCTCTCCCTCCTTTGCTGGCTGTGCTTTGCTGTGTGAGTCCAGGGCTCCTCTGTGGGGAGGGGCAGTCGGGTGGCTGCAGGGGACAGAGCCCTGGGGCTGAGAGAGGGAGTGTCTGAGTGGCGGTGGACAAAGCAGATGGCGGTACCTTCCCCCTGAGCGAGTTCATCTGTGAGGGGAGCGGATGGTCTCCAGCTGCTGCCACCTCGACAGGCAGCAGCCATGGTGCCTGGGCCCTGGAATTTCTCGGGATCTCAAGGGACAGCAGACTGTGAGTGTGAGCCGCACACCCATATGCAAATGATTTCTATTGATACCTAATGTATGTAGATTTATGCGGCTCAGTAGAGGAGACAGTATGCGTTTCCCAGAGTGCTGTGCACCTGGAGTGTTAGTTTTATGGGTGCAGTCATGTGTCCATGGTCCTACTTCCTGCTGCTTCTCAGGGACATTTCCATCACCCCCAGGCCCTCACTGTACCCCCAAAGCTCTCACCTGCACCCCAAAGGCCCTCACCTCACCCCCATGGCCCTCACTGCACCCCAAAGGCCCTCACTGCACCCCAAAGGCCCTCACTGCACCCCAAAGACCCTCACTGCACCCCAAAGGCCCTCACTGCACCCCAAAGATCCTCACTGGTACCCTGAGGCCCTCACCTGCACCCCAATGGCCCTCACTGCTCCAGAGGCTGCCCCACCAGGGGCTGTGCTCCCCTGTCTGCCAGGGAGGGGGTGGTGGTGGGTGGAGGGTGATGCTGGGCTTAGTGTGCATGGGGGTGGGGGGGGAGGCTGGCCTCGCCCTCTGAAGGCGTTGGTTGAGAGTAGCTCCGAGGTAATTGTGTTTGCGTATTCCTCCTCATTCATCGGGGCTGCGGGCTCTGACCAGGCGCGGGGCTGTTTACAGATGTGAACAGAGCCCTGTTTCTAGGCCACAGGCTCCCAGGTAAGCGGGTGTGTGAGCAGTTACACTCCGGCTTGATGAGGCTTGGTGAGCGCTGTAGGAGAGGCAGTCCAGTGGCAACACCAGGTCACGGCCCCCAGCCTGCGGGAGTGGACAGGCTGGCTCCCAGGTCCTGCAGGGCCCCGTGGTGGTGCCGTGGCACCGATGGCCCGCCACTCGGCAGGGTCTCCTGTCACCGCGGCTGAGCGCCCGTGAGGTCTCTGGACCCGCTGCTGCAGTGCCGGCTCCCCCGCGGGCGGGCCCATCCCCGATTGCCAGGCTGTCCCTGGTGGGGGAGGGGAGAGGGGAGCAGCTCCCGCCCGTGGCCTGGGCTCCGAGAACCACGATGCCACACGCCGTGCCCGGTCTCCTGAGTCACCCGACCAAGGGGACATCCCGGCCTCCGTCTCAGCGGGAGCGGGGCAGGCGGGGAAGGCAGGGACGCCTCCCCACGGGAGGGAGGGAAGGTTCGAAGGAAAACGCCTGCCTTTTCTAATCGCTGCAAACGCCCTTTCAATCAGATGGGAGGGGATCTGTGTGGGTTTTGCGGGAAGGCAGCCAGGAAGGCCAGGCGGGGGCCGGGCTGTCTGGGCACAGAGCACGGAGGGAGGGGGACTGGCGGGGGAGCCGGGGTGCAAGGGAGGCCCTTGGCTGGTTCACCTGGTCGGACCGTCAGCCTCCCGCCTCCTGACCACGCAGACCTGCCCGGTCCGTTCCGGAGGGAGCTCGCCGCAGGCGGGGCCACTGCGTTCGCTGCCGGGCACTTTCCCTGCCCACTTCCTTCCCTTTCTCCTCGCAGCAGCCTGGGCGAGAGCTTCCCTTTCTGCCAGCGAAGGCGCCAGCAGCGAAGGGAAGGTGGGCACAGGCGGGCCTGGCTCTCTGGTGGGTCCTGCCCCTCCCACCCTCCGGGCAGGACGGGCCACTCTGCAGGGGGCAGGTGGGGCCTCCCTTTGGCCCTTCACTGGTTGGCCTCGGTCTGGGGGGGCGTGTCCTGGACGCACACGAAGCCCCGTCTAATTCGAGTTCGACCTCCGTGGGCATCGAGTGAGGGGAAGGGCCCGGGCTTTATACCGACTTGGATTCCGGCCAAGAATCAGGCCGGCCTGCCGCCTGCTTAGCGAGCGCCGTGAGCTGTGCTCTTTGTACCACAAAGCCGCCTCCTCCGGGAAGCCAGGCTCGGCCTAGTGCCCGCGGGACACCTGGGCGCCTGCCGGGCTTGTGTCCCAAGAGCCCCTGTCCCCATCCCCACCCCTTCCTGCTCCTGCCGCCTCCTGCCTGTCTGAGGGCCGTGTGCTGGCTCATGGACACCCCTGGAGCAGCAGGCCCGCTGTCTCTGGTCCTGGGCGTCCCCAGTGTAAGTCCTGGGTGTCTCCCGGCCCTGAGTGTCCCCCTGCTCTGGGTGTCCCCTGGCCCTGAGTGTCCCCTGGCCTGGGCGTCCCCAGCGTGTGCGCTCTGTGTCCCCAGTGTGTGCGCTCCGTGTCCCCAGCGTGTGCGCTCCGTGTCCCCAGCGTGTGCGCTGTGTCCCCAGTGTGTGCGCTCCGTGTCCCCAGTGTGTGCGCTCCGTGTCCCATGCTGGTTCTGTGGACCCGACCCCCCGCCCTCGTGCTGTGCGTTCTTTGCAGACTTCCCCACTGAGCATCGCACTTGCCACCGCTGGGCCGGGGAGGGAGGGCCGCTTTTAGTCCACCTGCCCCAGCCCCAGAACGGGCCGGCACACAACACGCCAGCACATGTTGAATGAATGACACGGACCTGCAGGCTGAGGCTGCAGCTCCCAGGGGCTGGTGGGGTGGTTTATGGGAACACTTTCTCCGGCCCCTGGTATTAGTGGTTTATGGAAACTGTTTCTCTGGCCGCTGGTGTGACCGGTTAATGGAAACTTGGTTTCTCTGGCCACTGGTTTATAGAGACCTTGTTTCTCTGGCCATAGAAAGAGACTTGAATCTCGGGAGATATTGTTTGACAAGTTGAATGAGTGAGTGTTGCCCCTTAAAGAAGTAGGGAGATTTGAGGGGCTTGATCAGTTAGGAGGCCACCGTGAGGGTGGACGGGGTGCCAGGGCCTTGCCCTCTGAGGAGGGGACCCCGTGCGCCCGGCTGCCGTCTTGTTCCGCCTCCGTCCCCGGCAGGGCTCCGGGTTACCTGTGCGGTTCCAGCGGCTGCTTAACAGGAAGGGAACCTGCCCACCTGGCGCCGTGCTTTCTCCTCAGTGGGCCGAGGGGGTTTCACGTAGATTCAGAACCGGCTTTGAGACTGTCATCTCATTGTCATCCAATTGTCCTCTCATTATGTCCAAGAGGCCCAAGAGGTGGGGAGGTCAGGCCCCCAGGGCTGCAGTGGGATAGCATCCTGTCCCTGTGACAGTGATAACGGAGGCTGATGGGGGGGGGGCTTCAAGAGCCTGTCAGATAGCAGAGGAATTGAGAAGCCCTGGGGCCCAGCTGCCGGTGTCCTGTCCTCTGGGAACTTACTGACTTGTTCAGTTAAGGCCTCCAGGACCAACATGGAGACGCAGGTGACAGCCACCTCCACGAGAGGCGTTTATGCTGTTTGTTTGTTTGTTTGATTTTGCAGGCCCTGCTCCCTCTCTGGTGTTGCTCATCTCTTTCAGGAACAGGTTTTTATAAATTCCTCGGCTGTCCCCCGTTGGCTGGCGCCGCTGGAATGTGTGTGCAGCCCAGGACCAGTGCGCGTCAGGCACGAAAGGACGAGAACGGGGCCTCTCCCAGGAGGCGTCTGTTCCTCCTCAGACCCCGCCATGGGTAGGGCAGGACTCAGACACCGATCTCACCCACTAACACCCGTGTGGCCCTGGGCAGATCGGCTGTTTACTTAACAACCACTTACCAAGTGCGTAACCGCGTGCCGGGCCTGTGTGCCAACAGCCGTTACATGTGTTTAGTCCTGGACACCCCGTGGGCAGGTGCCGTGTGGCCCCGTGTTTAACCAAGAGGAAGCTGGGACACAGTTTAAGGAGTTCCCAGGACCACACAGCGGTAAAGCAGGCGTGTCAGCCCCTGCCTGACTCTTTTTTTTTTTTTTAATTTTCTAATGTCTTTTTATTGATTTCAGAGAGGAAGGGAGAGAGAGATAGAAACATCAGTGATGAGAGAGAATCCTTGATGGGCTCCTCCTGCACACCCCCTACTGGGGATCGAACCCACAACCCAGGCCTGTGCCCTGACCAGGAATCAAAGCGTAACCTGGTTCATAGATGGACGCTCAACCCCTGAGCCCCGCCAGCTGGGCCAGCCTGGCTCTCAAGTCCCTGCTTTTCGTCACTGTACGCTGCCCCTCAGCATTCTAACCTCGAGCTTCCTGAATCCATAACTGATAATAATACTGCCTGGGTGCAGGATTGGCGTGAGAATTAAGTGAGAAGGTGGAGGTAGAGCATGGAGCCCAGAGCCGGTGGCCTGGTGGGGGCTCCTGGCAGCTGCTGCTGCCTCAGGTAGTGGAGGGAGGCTGGGAGCACACAGAGGACACCAACGCAAGGCAACGGGTGCTGGGTGCTGAGGGCGCTGATGTGATGACGGAGATCCTTCCTGCCGGCCCTGGGAAGCCCCGAGGGGGGCGGGGCGTGACTCACCGTCTGTGAAGCAGGCCCCGCCCACAAGCTGGGGCTCTCCAGTGAGAAAGCCCGGGTTTGAGCCGATGGATGGGCCTGGAGGTGCAGGAAGATGGGTCTGCTGGGGTGCAGGGCCCACGGGGTGGACTCCAGCTGAGCGGGGGCGGGTGAGGCTGCGGGCTGGTCTCCCACTCGGGGCCAGGTGTCCGGCCCAGCAGAGCGCGCTCCTGCCCTGCGCAGGCGCTGAGCTTTGCCCAGGGCCTCTGCTCTTTCCTTACGCGTGTTCTCCACACCTTCCTTGCAGTGGGTTTCTAGAAATGCCCTGGTTCCTGTGACTCACTGATGGGCGCGTCCTGTTTGGGCAAGTGTGGAGGGAGGGGCTTGAGTGATGGGTGCCCCCCCCCCCCCCTCGTGTCTGGCTTCTGGAGCTGAGCTTCTCCAGGTGTTTGGCTGCCCTGCCCTGGACCTGCGCGTGCCCACGGCACTGTCCCTCCTGTGCTGTCGGCAGGATCTGTGGGCAGCGACAGGTTGGGGGGAGTAATCAGTTCAGAGGTGGGGCCTGGGTTTTGTTTTTGTTTTTGTTTTATTAGTTTTTAGAAGGAGAGGGATAGAGAGGTAGAAACATTCATGAGAGAGAAACATCATCATGGATCCGCTGCCTCCTGCACACACCCCACTGGGGATCGAGCCCGAAACCTGGGCGTGTGCCCTGACCGGGAATCGAACTGAACCGGCGACCTCTTGCTTCCGGGTCAATGCTCAACTACTGAGCCACACGGGCCGGGCATGGGTTTTGAACCTGACTGAGTTAGGCGGCCTTTTGACCAAACAGCTGGCTGTCTCCATGTGTGTGTGAGTGCGGGGTGGGGGGGGGGGAGTGCACGGGGCTCAGGCAGCGCTGCTTGCGGGAGTCCTATGAGCAGCAGCCGGGAGCACACGGTGCACACTTTCCACCCGAGAGTTAAAGGGAAATTTAAAGATGGATGACATTGTAAAAAAAGTAAAAGCAATCTATTACCCATTAGTGTGTGTGTGTGTGTGTGTGTGTGTGGTGTGTGTGGTGTATGTGTAGGGATGTGTCTGTGTAGTGGTGTGTGTATATGTAGTGGTATGTGTGTATATGCGTAGGTGGTGTGTGTGTGATGGTGTGTGTGTGATGGTGGGTGTATATGTGTAGGTGGGTGTGTATGTGTAGTGGGGTGTGTGTTGT
>NW_005872908.1:28404-31222 GCF_000147115.1 Myotis lucifugus | reverse complement strand
TCTCTCTGTAAAAAATCAATAAAATATATTTAAAAAAATATTTTTATTAATTTCAGAGA
The DNA here is from genome assembly GCF_000147115.1 of Myotis lucifugus. NCBI lineage: Eukaryota > Metazoa > Chordata > Mammalia > Chiroptera > Vespertilionidae > Myotis > Myotis lucifugus. Next base: position 31,163 of record NW_005872908.1, on the reverse strand, counting down.
GGAAGGAAGAGGGAGAAAGAGATAGAAACACCAATGATGAGAGAGAACCATTGATTTGCTGCCTCCTGCACGCCCCCTACTGGGGATCAAGCCCACAACCTGGGCATGTGCCCTCGACTGGAATTGAACCAGGACCTCCTGGTTCACAGGTCAACACTCCACCCCTGAGCCACACCAGCCGGCATTTCATTGTATTTTTTTTTTAAATATATATTATTGATTTTTTTACAGAGAGGAAGGAAGAGGAATAGAGAGTTAGAAACATCGATGAAAGAGAAACATCGATCAGCTGCCTCCTGCACACCCCCTACTGGGGATGTGCCCGCAACCAAGGTACATGCCCTTGACTGGAATCGAACCCTGGACCCTTCAGTCCGCAGGCTGACGCTCTATCCACTGAGCCAAACAGGTTACGGCTCATTGTATTTTGAGTAGCGTGATGGCATGTGTGCGGGGGACGGGGCCTGCAAACCCTGCGGCCTCTAGTACATGCCAGACACGAGCCCAGTACGACCTCTTAGGTCTCTAACAGCCCAGCAGTGTAGGCACATTCCCTTCATTTTACCAATGAGGACGCGGGGGTCCTCCTGGGAAGGGAAGGGAAGGGAACTCCACGTCCCCTGCCGTTAACGGAGCACCGTTACATGCCAGCCCTTCCAGCCCATCGAGCTGGCAGCAACATCGCCATAGGCAGCGCCCTCGTGTTCCACAGAAGATACGGGTGGGTTGACGTCACCGTCCGGGCCGCACGCCGCTGAGAGCAGGGCTCCGTGTGAGTCCGGGGCTTCCGTTCCCACGGGGAGGCCTTTCCCTCTGCTGCCACCTCCGGGGCGGGTGTACGTGAAGGGATGCAGCCGGGATGAAACACCGGACAGTTCCCTAGAACCACGTAGACGGGATGTTCATCCTGCGTCTTCCCAGCCCCCTCTCTCAGGACAAGCACAGCAGTACACGCCCAAGCCCAACAGCGTTCGCTCCCACGTCTACCTGTTGAGATCACAGTCTTGTTTCTCAGTGCAGCCTGTGTCCGCGAAGGTGGTTTTATTTTTTTAAAATATATTTTATTGATTTTTTACAGAGAGGAAGGGAGAGGGATAGAGAGTTAGAAACATCCATCAGCCGCCTCCTGCACACTCCCCACTGGGGATGTGCCCGCAACCAAGGTACATGCCCTTGACCGGAATCGAACCTGGGACCCTTCAGTCCGCAGGCCGACGCTCTATCCACTGAGCCAAACCGGTTAGGGCCACGAAGGTGTTTTCTAATGTCAAGCAGTGACGTCACCGGTTCCGCTTGAACTGCTGGGTTGGAAAACATCACATCTCCACTTGCTGGACAGTGTCCGGGGAAGGTTTTCTGGTGAGCCGTGGCCCGTGGCCGCTGTGCTGGCTGAGCGGCGGGCGGCGTGGCTGAGTTCCCCGCACACAGTGGAGCTGAGAGCCGGCACACACATGCACACGGGATCGGATTAAGGGACTGCTCCTGCCTCGGCAAACAAAGGACCGTCCTTCTCCCGCTGTGGACCTGTGTGTTTCCAGCTCAGCCCGCAGTTAGGAAGCACCTGCTTCATGCCAGACGCTCCGCCAAGTCAGGGAAAGGGAGGAGCAAAGAAGGAGTGACACTTCGATCTCAACGGATGAATTCACCAGGCAAAAGAGAGGCTGAGGCCCGGGGGCAGAGAGGGCTCCCGGTGGCATCATTAGGGCCCTCATACGTTGAATGTCTAGGGCAGTGGTCGGCAAACTCGTTAGTCAACAGAGCCAAATGTCAACAGTACAACGATTGAAATTTCTTTTGAGAGCCAAATTTTTTAAACTTAAACTATATAGGTAGGTACATTGCTATTAACTTAATTAGGGTACTCCTAAGGCTTAGGAAGAGCCACACTCAAGGGGCCAAAGAGCCGCATGTGGCTCGAGAGCCGCAGTTTGCCGACCAAGCGTCTAGGGGAGCATCTGAGACAGGCTGCGGATCTTGTTACTGGACGGACACACGTGAATTTCAAACCTGACCTCACTATTCGGTATCTCTGTGTTTCTGGGCAAGTTGGTGAACCTTTCTTAGCCCTGTTTCTTTTTATTTTATTTTAATTTTTTATATCTTTTTATTGATTTCAGAGAGAAAGGGAGAGAGAGAAATAAACATCAATAATGAGAGAGAATCATGGATCGGCTGCCTCCTGCACAACCCACACTAGGGATCGAGCCCGCCACCCGGGCGTGTGTCCTGACCGGGAATCGAACCCTGACTTCCTGGTTCATAGGTGGATGCTCAACCACTGAGCCACGCCAGCCGGGCTCTCAGCCCTGTTTCTTCCTGGGAAAAAGGAGGGGAGGGTGCGATGTATATTTCACAGCTGCTCGGTGTATGTGTGTGTGTGTGTGTGTGTGTGTGTGTGTGTTTCTGGTCTCGGAAGTGAGGCCAGCGGTGGGTGCTGTGCTGGAATGAAGCTTTATTTTCCCGGCCAGACCGTAGCTGATGGGTGTGGCGTTGGCCCCCATCCCCGGAGCGTGCCCTGGTGGTTTGCAGATAGGATCTGACCTGGCCCAGGCCGGGCGGTGGGGCCGGCAGGTTCCGTCTCTGGCTGAGGCTGTCTGGCGCCGAGCCCGGAGCCCGGAGCCCGGAGCCCCACATCGCTGTGCTGAGTAATGTTTGCTGAGCAAATGCACGGAGGCCGTCCGGCAGCCGGCCGTCTGCTGCTGCCCACCCTCTCTTCTGGGCGGACGGACGCACCCCCGGGGGTCGGGTGCTGCCCCAGG
>NW_005872908.1:22219-25192 GCF_000147115.1 Myotis lucifugus | reverse complement strand
GCCCCCCCCCCCTCTTCTTCGTTTGGGGGGGGAACCAGCGGCACCCCCGAGGGGGGGTATCCTCCCCCCCTTAAAAAAAAAAGCCCCCCTTCCCGTTCCCACGGGGACTCCCTTTGGGGGGCGTTTCCACTTCCCCCGGGGGGCCGGGGGTTTTTTCCCCACGTCCGCCCCCCCCCCCCCCCGGGCGCCAGGGTGGTCATTGCCAGCTGCTCGCCTGCCCAACAGGATGTTGGCCTTGGACCTGGTTTTTTTAAAATATATTTTTATTGATTTCAGAAAGGAGGGGAGAAGGAGAGGGAGAGATAGAAACACCAATGATGAGAGAGAATCATCGATCGGCTGCCTCCTGCACGCCCCACACTGGGGATCGAGCCCGCAACCCAGGCATGTGTCCTGACCGGGAATCGAACCGTGACCCCCTGGTCCATGGGTTGACGCTCAGCCCCTGAGCCACGCCGGCCGGGCGGACCTTGCCTTTGCTCTGAGTGCATCTGTGGACTTGCTGGTGCGCCTGTTACAAGGTGTCTGAGGCCGTGAGGCTGGGTGGGAGGAACATGGATGGGCACTGGTGCCTGTGTTCCAGGGTTCGAGTCCCACCCGTGCTGCTTCCTGGCTCGTGTCTCCCGTCTCCCAAGCGCCCTCAGGTCTCAGCATCCTCATCTGAAATGTGGGGAGGATACTGTCCCCAAGTCAAGGAAACTGTTCAGAGGGCCTAGGGCCCAGGCCCAGGGCCAGGACCAGGCAGGGTGGCTGGTCAGTGGGTGGGAGCCGCCCCCGTTACTCCTGCACACGCTCCCAGTTCCTGTCGCCGTCTCGTCTCCTCCTTCCTCTCCACTTTTGCTCAAGTTGCGGATCCGGGGCACTGCACCGTTTGGCCACAGTCCCCGCGCCCTCCACACACTCTGATAACCTCTGATAGCCTCTGGGCGACGTGTCCCGGCTCTTAGGCATAATCGTGCCCACTTATCCGAGGTCGGAATTTCAGCCACTCGCCGTCTGGACCCCCTCCAGGAGCCGAGGTCAGCAGAGACGCTCGATCGGCGGCCCTGGAGTCCAGGCCCCGTGGTCAAGTGGGGGCCGATGGGAAGGAGGGCGGCTGGCGGCTGAGGGGACAGAAGCCGGCAGAGCGGGCTCCGCGTGGTGGCCAGGGCTCTGTGTCCCACGCTGACTGCCCAGGGTGTCACAGGCGAGGCAGCCTTCGGGCTCCCGGTGACCCGAGCGTCGAGGCGAGATCACACCCGCACTCCACTGGAGAAGGCAGGAGCCTGGCCGGCGGCTCTGTGGGTGAGCCTCTCTCTGAAATCAATAATATATTTAAAAAGGAAGAAAGAGAGAGAGAGAGCGCTGCTCTCTCACGTCTCCTCTCCCCTGTGTGCGTCACGTGGTGGATTCGCGTGGCTCGATCCTCTTCCCTGGGGGAAGCGCCTGCTTCTCCCCCATTGTCTTCTGGGCCTGGGACCGCGGGAGGCTGACCTCACTCCCGGCCGAAGGTCACCTTCCCAGCCTCCGCTGCTCCGGCCCCCCCCCCCCAGGGCTTCCGGGTCCAGCCCAGCGTGGGGCCGCCCCTCCTCCTCCCACTTCCTTCCCTGACGGTGACGAGGGTGCACCTTCTGCTACAAGGTCCCTGTTTGTTTGTGAGGATTCCCCCGAGACGGCGCCTCCGAGCTTGCGTCTGAGCTCCTCACTCGGTCCCGGGGCAGAGCCGGAGCAGCAGGCATCTGGGGACCCAGGCAGGCGCCCTGCCCTGCGTCTCCCCCGGGAAGAGGGCACCAGGGCGGGCACTGGGGGGCCTTCCGTGCTGCTGGTGTGTTCACCCCATTGTCAGCTCCCCCAGAGCTCCCAGAAGCTCCCCCTCCCCGCCCCCCAACACCAGGGCGGGCAACTTCAGGAGCCGCTGTTCCCTGTCATCTGCTTCCGTGTCTCGGGCGGTCACCGCTGCCGTGTGCAGGCCCAGGGTCAGGGCGGGCGGTGGCACTGGGGGCCTCAGACTCTGTGAGCCCGGAGGCTCCTGACAACACGCACCCTTCACAGTCACGGCCTGTTCTCCCTCCGCCGCCGTCCTCGTCCTCGGGAGTGGAACCTCCTCGCTGTTCTGTCAGAGTTCAGCCCGTCGGGACCCTGTCGTCGGCGGGGTTGTCCCCAGGTTGGGCATTTGTGTTTCTCTCCCATTTCTTCTCAGCTGTACATGCACCTAAACAGATGCAAGGTCACCTGTTTAGGGCTCAGTGGTTGAGCGTCGACCTGTGAACCAGGAGGTCAGGTTCGATTCCCGGTCAGGGCACAGGCCCGGGTTATGGGCTCCACCCCCAGTGTGGGGCGTGCAGGAGGCAGCCCATCCATGATTCTCTCTCATCACTGATGTTTCTCTCTCTCTCTCCCTCTCCCTTCCTCTCTGAAATCAATCAATCAATATATGTATAAAGTCATTCTGTTAGAACCAGCAGTTACGATGCTGCTGAGTATGGGTTCAGGAGGTGACCCCGGGGACTGGAGCCCAGAGCCCGTGTCTGCGGCGGGCGCTCTGTTACAGGCGAGAGGCGCTGCAGCATTTTATGGTCAAAACTCAGGATGAGAAATCGGTACTGTTAGCGAGTGCCGCGCCCTGAGACGGCCAGGCTCTGCCCTGAGGGCGTCACTTCGTCCGTGCAGGAGCCCTGTGGTCAGTGTCCCTATCCCACGGACCCTGCGGCCCCCCTCCCGGCACAGCTCAGAGTGGCCTGCCGGCCTCCTGTGGGTTCCCTGGGTGGGAAGCAGCCTCTCCCGTCTCCTGCGTGGACGCGGAGCTGTGTTAAACCTCCGAGCCGCGTCACTGAGCTCGTCGCGTGTGCACACCTCCGTGCAGGGCACGCTGAGGGCACAGCCGCTGCCGCTGGTGGCTGGTGGGTAAAGGTTTGCTGAATGTGAAATACACAAGTGTGTCTATTTCATCAGTCCCCCTTGCAAAGGAGGTCTTGTCCCCCCTTCTCCCCTGCC
>NW_005872908.1:12829-21949 GCF_000147115.1 Myotis lucifugus | reverse complement strand
ACAAACAAGGGTATGTTTGGGCCTTTCCGAGTCTCAGCGTGGGCCTGCCTCCTGCTGCCTGGCTGCCTCTGGCCGGGGAGGGGCGCTGTCCAAGGTGGCGTCCTGGGTGGGGTGGCAGCAGTCCGCCTCACCGCACTCCCGCCGTGCACCTGCCCGCGACGTTGCCCGAGCCCAGGCCTGGCCCGGCCCAGGGGGAACGGAGGGTCGGCAGTGGAGTTGGCCAAGGGGACCGGGTTCTCACAGGAGGCCGAGTCCAGCAGGTGGTGTGTGCAGGGGCAGCTCACACGCTTCAGGTGGGCGAGGCCCGGGAGGGGTCAGCGTTGAGGGCGGCCTGGTCCTCACGCCACACGGGATTTGTCCCGCGAAGCAGACGCAGCGGCCTCGGAGTGACCCTCACGTGGCCGCCCTCCGGTGGCCGTAACCAGAGCCCACACCCCATGCTGATGAGTCTCCCCTCTTGTTTCAGGCTCTGGACGTGGACCGGATGGTTCTGTACAAAATGAAGAAATCCGTGAAAGCGATCAACATCTCCGGGCTGGGTGAGTCGCCTCCCTGGGCTTGTCCGTGGGCAGCACCGCCCTGAGCCCCAGGCCGCCGGCTCCGTCACTGTTAGCGAATAACCAACTAAATCCCTCCCTCCCTCCTTCCATCCTTCCTTCCTTCCTTCCTTCCTTCATTGATTTCAGAGAGGGAGAGAGAGATGGAAACATCAATGATGAGAATCATTGATCAGCTGCCTTCCGCCTGCCCCCTACTGGGGACCAAGGCCGCAACCCTGGCATATGCCCTTGACTGGATTCAAACCTGGGACCCTTCAGTCCTCAGGCCGGTGCTCTATCCACTGAGCCACACTGGCTAGGGCTCTTTATATTTTAATAAATCTTTATTGTTGAAAGTATTACACATGTCCCCTTATCTCCCCCATTGGCCTCCTCCAGGCCCTGCCCCAGGCCCTCACCGCCCCATTGTCTGTGTCCGTGGGTTATGCCTATATGCAGACAAGGTCTTTGGGTGACTAAATCTCCTTTTTCTGGGCGTGCAATTACAGAGGTGAGCTGGGGTGCTTACATTTTAGAAGTGTTTCTGCTTTGCTCATTGTCCGGTCCTGGTGTGGGGTCCTGTCCCGCGCCCCCCACCGTGCCCCACATTGTACTTCTGTTCCCTGGGCAGCAGGACCAGCTTCGCCACGCTGGTGGGCCAGTGCCGGCCCGGTCCTGCCCAGTTCCTCACATTGTGCGGCTAATCATTCCGATGCCCTTCCCACTTCTCTCTCAGCCTGATTCTCGCCTTTCTAGTTTGGGAAGAAAATGAATAAATATTAGCGTATAGTCAACTATTCCACGTAATATCCGGTCTAGTCTTATATGAATAAGTTTCTTTTTAAAAGAACACATACCGCCGCCTTGGACTTCAAGGTCGCAGACTGCACATGTGGCAGGTCGCCCCCCCCCCCTCCCCGGCACAAAACCTGACAACAGATAGAAAATATAGTTTGTAAGTCATCAAGTGACTCTGTCATTCACTCAAAAGCCAGTGGCAGCCTTAGGGGACCAGACACAGTGAGGGATCCCCGAGAGATCGGAATCGGGCTGATGGATTGCGGAGACGGCCCATGGGGAGAGCACCCCACCCTGAGGATGGAGACACGCGGGGCCTGAAGGAGGCAGCTGGCGGGGGTTGGGGCCTCCCGCTGGCTGCACCATCCCCTTCGCCCTCCCTCGCAGTGTCTCCCTCCCAGGCTGGGGATGGCTTGGGGGACGTGTGTGTCCACCTACCCCCGCACACCCCCAGTAAAGTCCTGTGAGCTGTGTTTGCCTCCCGCACGGAGGGTCGTGCAAGCCAACATCCCAAAGAGCCTAGCCACCATCAAGAATTGCCAAATGCATTCAGGATGGGATTAAACAAACAAAAATATGTAAAAACTCTGTACTGAAAACTAGAAAACCCTGTGACCGAAACGAAAGGCCACGGATCTGGTGCCAGGCTAGGCCCGTAGGGCTCGCTCCACCTTCAAGGCTGGCTCTGCCCTTCGGGACTGGGCTCGGGTGTTCGGGCCGGGCTCTGCGGGGCCAGGCTGGGCTCTCTGAGGGTCTGAGGTTTGGCTCTGAGGCTCTGGGGCTCGGCTAGACGTGGGCTAGCCTCTGTCTTGAGTGCAGTCACGCTGCCCACGACACATCACAGCTTTGTGCTGTGTTGGCCGTGGCAACTGACAGTGAGTACGAAGGGTCCGAGCAGCAGACTGGCCCCCAGGGAGCGGACACTCATTCCAACCCCCATTCCTTCCACGTCCACCGTGGGCCTGTCCCGAGAGCAGCGGCTGCCGGGACTGGTTTCCCGTCCGTGTCCGCCCGCTTCACAGGGCGTCACACACACGGTCACGGACCTTCCCCGGAGTCTCTGTGATCAGGAGCAGGGACCCTTCGTCCGAGGCATTCTTTCTGGGCCGCGCCCCCTTCACAGGGACCACACCCCTTTGAGAGAGTCCAGAGGCCATTCAACTCAAACCCACACAGGCCGGGGGGCTTGGGGGGGAGCCCTGGTCTCCCCAGCTTGCCTCCCAGGAAAGGACCCTTCCTGAGCCCATGGCCTCGGAGCCAGAGGCTGAGAGGGTTGCTGACCACTGGGCCGCACTGGCCAGACCCGCCAAAGCTTCACGGTGCTGATGCGATTGCGAGAGGAGCGTAGCCTCAGCCTCTCCCAGTTACCCGCCTGTGAATCCCTCTCCTGGGATCGGCCCGCGGGAGCCTCAGGTTGGCGAACGCTGCAGGACCCCGGTGAGCCCGGCTCCTTGCACCCCTGACCCAGGCCCCTGTGCCGAGGCCCCCTCCCCCTCCCCGTGTGCCTGGTGCCCCCGGAGGGCCTCCCTGGTGCCCTCTCCCCCCTGCGCTCGCGCTTTGGCGCTTCATCAGAAGAGGCCGAGGCTTCCCCCAGCGCCGGGCGCCCCGCCGCGTCCTCTCTGAGCCGCACACACGCAGCAGCCGGCTCCCAGGAAGGTCTCCTGTTCTCGTCACCGCTGCCGTCTCTGCGTCGTGCCAGGTTGGAGTTATTATAAGGCCGTGAGTCTGCATGTTCCCAGGCCAGGCTGTCCTGGTCCTGGAGTCTATGCCGAGCAAGTACTGTCTCCTTCGGAACGGCCGCCCGCGAGGCCTGGCCTTCTGCCCGGGTGTCGCCGGCATCACTCAGCATCTTTGGAAGCTGCTCGGGGACTGCGGGGCGGGCCGCCCTTGGAGTATATTTAGTGAGGAGCCTAAGGGGAGACGGATCTTTTTAGAAGGAGACGTCAGCCATCAGCGAGGCAGGCTGCACAGGGGACTGAGCTGCTGGGACCGCAGGGGGTCGGAGCGTTACAGCCGTGCTCACCCGGTTCTGAGGGCGTCAGTGCCGGGCCCGTGGCGTCCAATCACTGTGTGCATGCGTGTGCATTGTATGTGCCCGCTGTCCGTGCTCCGTGTCGGAGAGATGGGCTTACACTGCAGGTGTGGGCGGTGTAGTGATGGCAGAATGCTCTGCTGTGTGAAGTTCACACAGGTTTCTTGAGAAGGGATCGGAGGTGCCTTGAGCAGCCGGCTGTGTTTTTACAGTCCGACCTGGGACCCACACGGCAACCCCACGTGTGTCCACGCCTGCCTCAGGGCAGTGGTTCTGACCTGTCAGAGGACCCGGGTGCCGGGCGGTCCTTAAGACACAGATAGCGGCCCACCCTCCGAGTTTTGGCTCAGTCGGTGCAGGATGGAGCCTGAGTGTTTGCCAATCAACTGAGGACTTGGGTGATGCTGAAGCTGCTGGCCTTGGAGCGTATACCTGAGGCACACACTCGCACACACGCATATGCACACACTCGCCGCGTACACACATGTACACGCACACGCGCGCACATGCACACGTGCACGCACATATACCCCGCTTTATGGATTGGACCAAAAAAGCACCAGCCAGCCCCCCTCCCCCACCCCAGCCCGCATACAAAGTGATCATTTTCTTACACGATAGTAGGTCTGTTTTTTTCTAAAGTAGTTACTACAGCGATTTGTTGAGAAACGGTTTCTACTGTAATTTTCCCCAATCACAATAGGCTGCTGCCTGGCCTCGTTTAAGAAACCCGGCTCGTGTTTATTCTAGAACTTGCGCTCGGCTGGGTTCCCCACGCTCAGCCCCAGCCCTGAGGTGCCCCGCGGGGACGTCAGAGCTGTTTCCTCATGTGTCTCTGGAAGAGGTCCCGTTGTTGACGTGCGAGAGGAACCTCACATCTGAGAACTGAAAGTTCGTGTGGGAGGGCCCTGGAGGCGGGGCGTCCGCGTGGGGCGCGGGAGAGGCATTTCTGGGGGCGGCTTGCCCCGGGACGAGGAAGTGAGCTGGCCCTGCTCCTCTCTGGTGAGCCGGCCATGGGCAGGTTCCACGGAGGGTGGTGGCCGGCTCTGAGGAAGTGGGGGAGGGGAGCCTGGGTTCTGTGGGCCGAGATGTGGGTCTGAGATTCGGGCTATCTCTCATCTGCTGGTTAAGAGTGACCGGCGGCATTTTGGGGGTGACTTGGGGGATCCTATCAGCCAGGGTCCACCCTTAGTCACGGGAGGAAGCTGAGCTGGAGGCCACGCCAAGATGGGTGCGTGCCGTCCCCGGGTCAGCGGGAGCCGTGTTGGGGTCATCCTGTTACGGGCAGGGGTTTCGGCTGCTCTGGGCTGGGCCGTCTCGCCCGGCGTGTGGGTCTGCGGTGGCCCCAGGAGTCTCTGCGCCCCAAAGTGTGAGAGGTGATGCATGCCTTTTCCTGAGGAGCTCCCCAGGCGTCGTCCTGACCGTTAGTGGGGTCTGTGGCCGCCGGAAGATTCAAGAAGCTCAGAGCGGGCCCGACCCCGAGGGTCACAAGAGAGCCATCTGGGCCGGCTCTGCCTCGCTCACGGGGAGACGCGGCTGCGTCAGCGGCAGGTGTGCCCCGACCTGTTTCCTCACCCGCAGTTGTCAGGATGCAGCTGTGTGTATGCGTGTGCTGTGTCCTGTGTCCTGTGTGCTGTCCCGTGTGCTGTGTCCCTTGTGCTATCCCATGTGCTGTGTCCCATGTGCTGCATCCCGTGTCTTGTGTGCTGTCCTGTGTGCTGTGTCCCATGCACTGTGTCCCATGTGCTGCATCCCATGTCCTGTGTGTTGTCCCATGTGCTGTGTCCCGTGTGCTATCCCATGTGCTGTGTCCCATGCGCTGTGTCCCGTGTGCGCCAGCCCTCTGACCACACACCAGGGCGGATTGCCGGAGCATGCGTACCTGTGTCTTGCTAAAGTGTGTTGGCAGGTGCCCATCTCATGCAGAGGGAGTGGGGTTGTGTTGAGTTACACAGGCCTCCGGCTGTCATTTTTGTCGTTAATGTAGGGTAGGGTCAAAGAATATGGGGCCGTCACAGCACAAGTCTTCACTTCCTCATAGGCGGCCTCACCTTGACCTCACCGACCCCATTGCTGGACCCCAGGAGGCGTTCTTGTGGTGACCTCTGTAGGATCGGTGGTGTCAGAGGTCAGAGGGGAGGCCCAGGAGAGACCTAAAGGAGATGAATGAGTTTTGAATGGAGGTTGGGAAGGAGAAGGAGCATGGCTGTGGGAGGAAGTGCAGGTGCCAGAGCCAAGCAGTGTGGCCAGGACTGGGCGGCAGGGTCCCAGTCCGTCACCAGCTGCCCAATCACCACCACCTGAGCCTGAGGCCAGGGTCACCAGCTGCCCACTCCCCCACCCACATGTCCCCCGGGTTGGCCCCTCCCTGTTCCTGCTGCTTCTCTGGGAATTCCTACCTGACGTTGGAGCCTCAGCTCAGATGCCCCCTTTTCGGCACCGCAGGTCCTCAGCACCCAGCACGCTGCCTGGCACTGCAGGCCGGCGACACGCGGCCGGCTGGCCTCGCCCTGGACGGTGACCGCACGCACCTGAGACCCAGCAGGCAGCCACCCTGCGGCGAGGGGGGTGATGAGAGATGGTGGGGGTGGCGTGAGGGTGGTTGCACTGCTGTGGGTCCCGTCCTGTCCCCACCCCCGCCCCTGCCCCCTGGCAGCGCTGGGTGGTGGCCCGCTTGTGCCTATTGAGTTCTTGTTGATCCAATGACTTTGGCTTGAACTCCACGCACGGGGCCTTGTCCTTGGTCTCCGTGTTTGCAGATAACAGTCAGATACATTGAGGAGCACACAGCAGAGCCCAGCCGGACACAGCCTGTGGCTGCCTCGCAGGGTTCCCTGTGAGCGCGCTCACGCACCCTCGGCGTGGGTGGCAGAAAACGTGGCTGCTGCGCACGGAGGTGCGGGCCCGGGAAGGCCGCTGGCTTCACATTGGGAAGAGCCGGTTCCTGCCCGTTCTCCCCAGCCCCTCCCCCGTCAGCGCTCCCAGGCCTGGGTCATTCGTGAAACCAGGTTGCAGATGTGTCTGAGCCAGGGAGCTGGAGAGGGAGCCGGTTTTAGAAGAACAGCTTTCACGGATCCATAAATAAAGCTGACGGCCCCAGTCTGGGCTCTTTCCAGAAACTTTATTCCCAAGCTGCTTATTTTAGGTTCCTATTTTAAATTTGGTTTTTGGCGAAAGAGAAATACAGGCGCTCCGCTGCATTCTGTTCTCCGGGAGGGAAGCCTGTGGGGGGGGTGTCGGAGCCGCGGTCGGGGAGTGCGTGCGTGTTTGGGGTTGCTGTTCTCGTGGCCCGTGCCTGTCGGGAAGCCCCGCACAGACTCCGGGCTGCGGTCTTTATTCAGAACCTGCACGTTTGTTTGCAAGAAGAGAAATTTGTGTTTAAAATCTCAACTAGAGTCCGAGCTGGTTTGGCTCAGTGGACAGAGCATCGGCCCTCGGACTGAAGGGTCCCAGGTTCGATTCCGGTCAAGGGCACATACTTAGGTTACAGGCTTGATCCCTGTCCCTGATCAGGGTGCAGCGGGAAGCAAACAATTGATGTGTCTCTCTCACATCAGTGTTTCTCTCTCTCTGTCTCTCCCCCTCCCTTCAATCTCTCTCTAAAAAAATCAACGGAAAAATATCCTCAGGTGAGGATTAAAAACAAACAAACAAAAAAACCCCTCCATTAGATCAACATGAGTCCCCACTGACCTAAGCTGGGACAGCTCGAGTATCAGAAAATGATGATTCAGTGGATGGAAACACTTTAATATAAATACATGAAGTTATCAGGATGCCGAGGAGGTGATGGTGATATCACATTACATGAGATGATGATGAGATCACGTTACATGAGATGAGATGATGAATTCATCATGACACATGAGATGATCAGGGGATCATCGTGATACATATGTGATCATGCGATCATGATACATGAGCTGGTGAGATCATGTTACATGAGATGAGATCATGAGATCATGTTCCATGAGCTGGTGGTGATCATGAGGTCATCATGACACCTGAAGCAATGACCCGGATGATGCCGATGACGAGCCAGAAGCCTTCTTGACCTCCACTGGGGTCGCCGGGTCAGCACGTCACTGCAGAGTTTATAGGGAGAGACTTTTTTTAAAAAATATATTTTATTGATTTTTTCACAGAGAGGAAGGGAGAGGGATAGAGAGTTAGAAACATCGATGAGAGAGAAACATCGATCAGCTGCCTCCTGCACACCTCCTACTGGGGATGTATCTGCAACCAAGGTACATGGCCTTGACCGGAACCGAACCTGAGACCCTTCAGTCCGCAGGCCGACGCTCTATCCACTGAGCCAAACCGGTGAGGGCAATAGGGAGAGACTTTTTTGTGATATAACCTCAGCAGTTGGGAAGCCCAGGAGGGACAGAGGACGTCTGTCCGTCCATCCATCTGTCCGTCCGTCCATCCTCGGTGCTGGAAGGGGAAGCTTTGCTGATTCTCCTGCGCCAGGTCGGCCGAACGCCCGGGGAGAGAGGGCAGGTTCCTCCCCCCGGGGACCAGGGCTGGGAGGCGGCCTGGTCGTGGGCAGAGGGTGGATGGGGCCCTGCCCCACCTCTTTCCAACTGTGTGACCTGGGGAATCAGGGAACCCTCTGAGCGCCACTTCATGCACCGATCAAAGGGACGGAGGCCCTAGCAGCACCTCAGGGGACCCGGTTGAATGGAACCTGAGGCTGGAGGCCGCCTGACAGGCGCTGAAAGCGAATGCCCCGCCCTGACCTGCGGGTCCACGTAGAGCAGCCTGGACATCTGGGCACATTTTTGTTTATTTTTTATCTATATTTTATGATTTCAGAGCGGAAGGGAGAGGGAGAGAGAGAGAAACATGGATGAGAGTGAAGCATCATTGATCGGCTGCCTCCTGCACGCCCCCAACTGGGGATTAAACTCGCAACCAGGAATCGAACCGTGACCTGGTTCATAGGTCGACACTCAACCACTGAGCCACACCGGCCGGGCTGAAATGCTGCTTTTAAAATCCAAAGCTCAGGCCCCTTTGGTTTGGGAGGCGCGGGATTGTAGGGATGAGACGCGCGCACGGGGCAGAGGAGGAGAAGTGGCTCCGGGGTCAGAGCCCTGGGCTTGAGCCCGGCCCGGCCCCGCCCTGCCCGGCCCCGCTCTGCCCGTTTCCAGCTCAGGCCATTTGATTTCTCTGAGCGGCGACTCCCCGTTAGCGCGTGAGGCATGATGCAGGTGGTGGGAAGCTGCTGTGCGTGTGAGAAGCCGTCTGTCAGTACCAGCCTCTCTGCCGAGGCCGCTGCGGGGCTGCGGGTGTGGCTGGATGCGGTGACCGCGGTCCTTTCTCTGTCCCGTGATCAGTACCTTCAGCCTGTGAGTCTCACGGCAGGTCCCTGGCCCTCCCGTGGCTGAGACGCGTCCTGGTGAGCGAGGAGGACTTACTGCAGTGGTTCTCAACCTTCCTAATGCCGCGACCCTTTAATACAGTTCCTCGTGTTGTGGTGACCCCCAATTTCATGGTTACAAATTGAACACAATGAAAGCATAGTGATGAATCACAAAAACAATATGTAATTATATATGTGTTTTCCGATGGTCTTAGGCGACCCCTGTGAAAGGGTCGTTCGACCCCCAAAGGGGTCTCGACCCACAGGTTGAGAACCGCTGACTTACCCGGTCAGACTTGTCCACTGGGAGGCGCAGGACTGGAACCCAGACCGCCGGGACCCCTCCTGCTCTGCCCGCACCTCTGCGTGTTCCTGCTCCCTGC
>NW_005872908.1:9573-11252 GCF_000147115.1 Myotis lucifugus | reverse complement strand
ATGATATCTCGCTAGCCTCGGGTCGTCCGTTAAAAATACTTGGAAAAGGGTCCTAGGGGATGGGGGGAAATAGAATATCGTACATACAGGAAGGCTGTCTTCTCAGTTCTCTGTATATATAGACACATGCTATCTTTATCTAGCAGAGTTCGGAGCCATTCCGTACTTTGGAGTATATCAGTCTCATCCATGTCTGTTTGCGCGAGCTGGTGTGTTTTTTACACAAGTGTCAAGGGCCGACCCGCCCTAGGAAAACCCCTTCCTCAAGTCTTCAGGGTTTCCACAGGGAATTCCGGGCCTTTTTCACAAAACTGGTGAGTTGTCCCGGCCTTGCGCGTCCCCCACTGCGACCAGTGACAGAACTGGAGACTGAGTCGGGGTTTGGGGTAGGGCCAAGTTGATTACTGATCTTCGGTGGGAGAAGGGGGGAACAAGTGAGCCCGGAGCTGGGGGGTGGGGGGACAGGTGAGCCCGGAACTGAGGGCGGGGGGAGGTGAGCCCAGGAGCTGGGGGCGGGCAGGGAGCGCCGAGGGCTCAGCCAGGCCTGTCGGAGGAACCGGGATGCGTCCCAGAGGAAGGATCTGTTCTGTACACAGCAGTCCCTTTGGGGTACGTTCTAGAACTGCAACATGAAACAAGACCTTTTAAGTCAGCGCGGCATTTTAAATGGGCACAGCTGGGGACTGGATGCGTTCATCTTCGTCAGGGCCTCTGCCTTCAGTTTTCAATCGTTTCTAAACTGCAGAAGAGCCTGTTTCTGGTCATTACCGTCGGTGTTTAAACGTACACTGTTTAATGAGCGTGTTTCAGACCCGTCTTACCCAGCAGTGTAACCCTGCATCGAAGCGCAGAAGTTACCACGAATATTTCGAGGCCTTTGCTTCTCCCTAAAGAGGTCTCGCTTTCAGCCAGTGGGAGTGGGGGCCGGGCGCTGGGAGTGGGGGGAATGGAGCTCTTCCTCGCGCCTGGCGGCCCTGAGCCGTCCCCGTCCTCGTCCTCGGTGGACGGGACCCTGAAGAAGGGCAGCCGAGTGCTGGTGGCCGCGGTGTTTTCTCCCGCGAGGAGTGTCCGCTGGGACTGTCCCAGCATCTCCTTCCTGTGTTTCTCCCCCAGAAGGTCACGGGCGACCCGACCAGGTCACGCACTCAGTAACGCTTTCTGTCGGCCCGAACTACGAGTCCCTTTCATTTCTGTGTCAGAAGCCCCTACCAAGCGGAAAAACAGGTCCTCGTTCTTGACGTGGCGGCGGCGGTGGCGGCAGGTCTGCAAGTGTGTTCTCCGCAGGCCGACCTGGGAACGGTGTAGGAGTTGATGACAGGAGGCGAGGGCCGGACCGGTCCAGGTCCGGGTCTCGGTCTCTCCCCCCCGGCACTTGGAAGGTGGCCCAGTTGGAAAGGGTGGAAGTAAAAGCCCTTGGTGGGCTGAAGTTCTCCTTGGCGTCATTGGGCATCTCTTGGGGCTGTTATCAAGTTCGCCGCCTGAGTGTTACGGCCCCAAACAGGCCGCTGGCGGCCACACGGAGCCCGGAGCCTGGCCCCTCCCAGCCCTCGCTGGACGTGGGCAGGCGGCGTGTTCAGGTCTCGCCACCGAGTCACCCCTGGAGAAAGCAGGCGGCCCAGGGAGAGCCCCGTCGATGCTGAGGTGGGGGTCCCGGTTGAAAGGTCAGCTCAGCTCCCAGC
>NW_005872908.1:0-4818 GCF_000147115.1 Myotis lucifugus | reverse complement strand
CGAGCCCACAACCCAGGGTGGTGCCTGACCGGGAATTGAACCATTGAATCTCCCTCCCCCTTCCCTCTCTGAAATCAATACAAATATCTTAAAAGGGAAAAGCGCAGAGTTTTGGAGGAGAGCCCTGGCAAAGAGCTGTTCTACGCGAGATTCACACCTGCCCGGGAAGACTGCGCCCAGCTTCCTGTCGGGATTCATTCTCATTCATGTATTCATATTCTCTCATTCTCTCTCTCTCTCTCTCTCTCTCTCTCTCTCTCTCTCTCTCTCTCTCTCGTTGCTGGTCCCTGAAAGTAGGGCTGCGGTGCAGCAGTCCTGTCTCAGGCCGGCTTCCAGGCGGGTCCTAGGGCAAGATAGATCCTTTGGCAAAGCAGACTCGCTGTTGCCCGAGTCAAGGAGAAGGCAGCCCCCTAGTTCCCCGGGGTCGGGCCAACCAGCAACAGTGGTGACCACTGACCAGAGCTCAAGGAGCCGGCGAGCAGTGCCCGGGAGCTGAGCAGGCAGTAGGGGCAGATTTTAAGAGAGTATGAAAGCGCCCGGCGGCCATGGCTCAGTGATTGAGCATCGACCTGTGAACCAGGAAGTCCCGGTTCGATTCCCGGTCAGGGCACAGGTCCGGGTTGTGGGCTCCATCCCCAGTGTGGGGCGTGCAGGAGGCAGCCGATCCATGATTCTCTCTCATCATGGGTGTTTCTCTCTCTCCTTTCCCTTCCTCTCTGAAATCAATGACAATATTAGAAAAAGAAAAAGAGTATAAAAGCGACCAAGCTAGAGGCAAGGAATTTTAACACCGAAGTCTTCTTGGGAAGGTGGCGTCGGCTGGCTGTGTCCCCGCCCGCCCCTCCCCATCTCCTTGTCCGTCTCTGGTTGCTTATCAGCTGTGGCATTAACACAGCCAGGTGGTTCTTGGTCCCCAATAGCCCGGCTGTCCCTGCCCTGCCCGCTGAGTCACTCACGTCTCCTTGTGGGATTACAGACCCCGCCTGCTGTTGACTCATCTTGCAGACGGATGCGGCTGCAGGGAACCCGGGACCGCGCAGGCAGGACGAGGGGGGAGAGGCCGGGCTGTTCCTTTAAAGATTGCTTGTTTGCCGTTGGCATTCGATCCACAGTTCATGGCCACGATTAAGATGAGTAATTTGTATTCACATCGTCCGTGCTGTTTAAAAAGCCGCTGGATGTAATGTGCTTGTTAAAGGGAGTCAGCACGTACGAGAAAGCCCAGTGCTCGCTTGGCGCTAAGGAAAACATCCCTGGGTTTACTCAGGGATAACTTCATTCTTCCCAGAGACCATAAAGCTTTCACCACTCATGCCCGAGCCCCGGGGTGTGCGGTCCTCGCTGGCTGCGGTTCATCTCTCTGGGCCGGGATGTGGGGCTCACTCATTCAGCCGCCGGCCAGCGGCTGCCCGGCCCGGTGCACACGGTCCAAGAAGGGCTCAGAGCCGGCTTCATGCCGCGGGGCCCGCTGGCCCAGACGGGACATCTGGGCTCCCGGGCTCCCGTTCGCCAGCCCGGCCTGCAGCAGCCGCTCCGGGCCTCGCCCTGACTCAGCATGTGTGCCAGGAGTGTGGGGTGCAGGGGGCAGGCGGGCTGATGTCCAATCTGTTGACGGGGCGTCTGTTTATTTGGTTATAATTTATTTTTAAAGCAGATTCCCTCTGCTCTTCTTTTTAAAATGATATCTTTATTGATCTTAAAGAGAGAGGATGGAAGAGGGAGAGAGACAGAGAGAAACATCGGTCAGTTGCCGTCTGCACACACCCCGACCGGGGGATTGAACTCCCAGCCCGGCATGTGCCCTGACCGGGAATTGAATCGGTGACCTTTGGTGCGTGGGGTCGAAGTTCAACCACCAGCTTAGCCACACTGGCCAGGGCTGCAGCAGTTTCTTCTAAAAAACCAGCTTTATCGAGGGGTATTTTGCACGTCATAAAATTTACCCACTTCAAGAGCGCCCGTCGGTAATGTCTCTGCTTTCCCCGGTGGGGCGGCCGTCATCCTAGATTAGTTTGGGGACCGCTCCTGCCTCCCAGGAAGGTCCCTCGTGTCCTCCACGGTTAACCCTATTTCTCGCTCCCCCGCCCCGCCCCCCCTCCCCCAGCCCGAGGTAACTACTAATCTACTTTCAGTCTCTCTTGTAACAACTCAGCTAATTACTTCCTGATTAGAGAAGTAGCAGTTTCCTGTTTTAGATCCTTGAATGGCTGGGATCCTTGAATCCCAGAAAGAAGAGTGGACTGGAATGGAGGCCAGCTTTCTCCTTGCTCAGGTGGCCCCCATGTCCCCAGGCCTGGGCCTTTCCACGCTCCTCCGCACTGTTCCTCTTCTTCTTCAAATATGTTTTTATTGATTTTTAGAGAGAGGGGGGAAAGGAGGGGTAGAGAAGCAGAAACATCGATGAGAGAGAAACATCATCGATCGGCCACAGGGGATCGAGCCCGCAAGCCGGGCCTGTGCCCCGACTGGGAATCAAACCGGCGGCCTCTAGGTTCCTGGGTCGATGCTCGACCAGTGAGCCACTCCGGCCGGGCCACACCGTTCCCCTTCTTGCCTGGACACCCTCCACCCCATCTTGCAAGACAAAACTCTCCCTCTCTCTTCCGTCTTCTCACGTCACCCCGATCAGCAGAGATTTCCCTGGTGTCCAGACTACAAGTCATTTCTCTTCTCGGAAAGTCCGCGGGGTCTTATTTATGGCTCTGGGAATGTGCGGGGCGATATGCTTGCTGCGCTACGTGCTTTACCTCCCCCAGTGAGCCAAGGGTCCCGGAAGCCGGGGCTCCGTCTAATCCATCTTTGTCTCCTAATCCCCCTCCTCCCCCCGACCCGTGGGTCTGCAGCTTCATCTCCCGCCAGTGCCAGGGCCGCATGCCTCCCACCCACCATTCGTCACCGGGGTGATGGCCCTTTAATAGCGTGTCCCCGTGGGCTGTGGCCCTGTCCCGGGATCTGGGTGAAAGCAAGCTGCGGGCGTGTTCGGGCACCGTAGCTTTTCCCTCTTCTCCGGGGCAGTGCTGCACTCTGGATACCAACGCTGAGCTGAGCTCCTCGCTCCCCGGGGCCTGCCATTCACCGTGGAAACCGCGTGTGCTTGTCAGGCGGTTCCGGCGCGGTCTCCTCCTGGTCCGAGTCCCTTCCAGTCGCCCACCAGCCCGCGCCTCACACTCAGCTTTTCGTGTTGAAACATTTCGCTCCCAGGCTGATCCCACGGGAGCAGGGCCGGGTGATGACAAATGCTGATGTCGGAGCAGGACACTCGGTACCCAGCACCGGCGTTTCTGGGAGAGTCATGACCGGGTGGGTCCCTTACCTGCGGGATTGGTGGGTACCCCAGGCGTCCGTACATCCCCTGCCAGTAGCTTTCCAATAGATTTCTCTCTTCTTTTGGCTTTGAATGTACTGAACAGTGTATAGAAATCAGATCCCATGTTGCCCTAAAAACCATGCCTATATTTTACATTCCCATTCCTGTTCCAGGTAATTGTACGAAAAATAAAGGTTTTCTCCGCTTGATTGTAGGAATGCATGTGGGAGGTTCCACAGTTCTCAGTCTTGTCTTCCCCTTTCACAGCCTGTAACCGGGTACGGGAACCCCAATGACACGTGCCCCCCCCCCCCCCCCCCCCAGCCCCGGTGGTGCCCACAGGCAGCTGAGTTGACTGACAGGGTGGTGAGCCCGGGGGCGGGGAGAAAGTAGACCCTGGCTTATGTTCTCCTCTGGGCGGGGCCCCTGCAGTCTCCGAACCCCGAGTCTGTGCCGGAAGGCCCTCCCAACGAGGCTGTGTCCCTCACTTCATGCGGATCTGCCAGGCGGGGGGGACCCTCATTGGAGGCAGAGCCCTTATTCTGTTTTTCCTGTCGGGCCCCCCGTTGGGGGCTGTGCTGGGAAGTGGGGGCTCGGGGGCGAGAATTGAGCCCGGGACAGCCAGGCCTCGGCGGGGTCGGAGCCGGGAGCGAGCACAGTGTGGGCTCCTTCCCCCGTGCCTGTCGGTGGCTCTCACGCTGCCGGTTGGAAAGGTTTTTCTTCCTGGTAATGGTTATCTTTTCACCAACGCGATCGCTTAATAGCAGAAAGTTACAGCTGTGGAGACGGATGGAGACCGCCTTGCGGCACCCGTCACCTGGGAGAGCGGACGAGGGTCGTCCTCGCTGCGGTGAAGGTGCCGTCACCCGGCCTCGCCCTCGCTGTGCCGCTGGGGACTGAGAGCACCGCTCTGGTCTTGTCTTTCAGATTCAGAACATGAACAACATCATCTCCTTCCCTCTGGACAGCTTGCTGAAGGGGGACCTGAAAGGCGTGAAGGGGGTACGGCGACGGCGACGGCTCCGGGTGGGGCGTTTGCAGGGCCACAGCCGTGGGCCTGGGGGCGGCTGCCGGGGCCCCTGGGCTTGCGCCCTGCCTGGCGACTCGTGCCTCTCTGGGTGACCCGAGGGTGCCCTGGGCATGGGGGTGGGGGGGGAATCGCAAGGAAGGACACTGAGAAGCCGGGGGTGATTTAGGCTCACGTCTGGGTCTCCAGCCGCCGTGTCCCAGGCTGACCCCGGTAACAGGCTCCCCGCAGGGACGAGTCTCCTGATGGGGAATCTGACCGGCAGGGCTCGAGCTGCTGCCTTTTCTGTCCGTAGCTTAGGAAGGGCCACGCACAGGCGCGTGAGCGTGACTCGTTTCACGGGTGGGAGAGGAGGGGCCGGGCTCAGGGGCTTGGGTCCCCGCTGCTGAGCACTCGGTCGCTTTTGCACGAACATGTGTCTGAGTCCTGGGAGGCCGCGTGCTCCCAGGATCTGCACGGGGCACATCTGGAAGCCCATTGGCTG
>NW_005872907.1:52135-59161 GCF_000147115.1 Myotis lucifugus | reverse complement strand
TGGTTGAGCGCAGACCTATGAACCAGAAGGTCACAGTTCGGTTCCCGCGTTGATCACCTGTGTGGGGTGTGCTGGAGGCAGCCGATCAGTAATTCTCTCTCCTTCTTCCTTCCTCTCTGAAATCAATAAAAATATATTTTAAAAACGAGTTAGAAATGGAGGAGAGATGGAAGGAATATGACTGGAGGGGGAGAATGAATAGAGGAGTGAAGTATTTAGAGAAAAGCAAGTAATCTCATGGCTTGTTTGATGCATCTTATATTTGGTGTTGTCATGACTAATCACAACTATTAATAAGGACAACGCAGTTAGCAGAGGTCTGGCCCATAGTATAAACCTGGCACACAATATTTTCTATTTTAAATTGATGTGATGACTTCTCCGCACTGCATGTGCTCATTCTCTGGTTCCTCCATTTGTCACACTGTGCAGGGTGATTGGTGCTGGGGACATGGGTTTGGTGGTGACCGAGACACCCCAGGCCCTGCCCTTGGGGATTCACCATCCAGTGGGGAGACAATCCTGTGCCCGGGCAGTGATGGCCCAGAGAGGGCAGGGCTGGGAGGGGGAGTCCAGGAGGGCAGAGCAGCCTACAGGGAGCCTGGGGGTCAGGAGGACCAGTCTTCTGAGCTGGCGTCTAGCCCTGAGGTTGTGAGCGGAGGGAACATCTCTCCACCTTTGACCCCTTCCCTCCCGTTCCCCACTTGCTCCCACAGCCGAGGGCAAGTGATGTGATACAGGGGCATGCACCTGGACACGTCCTCTCCACCTTGGCCACACTCAGGCTTATATACCTTCGTTAGAGGCTTGTCCTGCGCCCCTGTAGGACCATCAGAGTTTAGCAGCCGATTTAAGCCCGTCAGCGCCTGGAGCTTGCTCTTCATATCCTCCCTGTTTATATCAACTAGTCCGTCTGCCGGCCGGGGTTCCGGAGCTGCAGCTCTTTGATCTGAGAAAGCTAAGGGAGCCTTAGTCCATGAGGATCTCCAGATGAACCAGAACACCTCTGAGACATAACCCAAGCTCACACGAGTGGGGACTGTCTCTTAGACTCCATCCTGAGGGCCTCTCCCTCTACAACTGGCCTACGATCCAGGAGTGTAAGCAGTAGAGGGACAAAGCCATCTCCAAGGGTAGTCCCCGGCTGGGAAATGTATGGGAAGACTTACTCAGGCCTGATCCTTAACAGTTCTGTCTTGGCCACTAGGTTTAATGTTCTGAGACCAGAATTAGAGACATGAGAAAAAAACAATGTTGTCCTAGCCCAGTGGTCGGCAAACTGCGGCTCCCGAGCCACATGCGGCTCTTTGGCCCCTTGAGTGTGGCTCTTCCACAAAATACCGACTTCTGCGCATGGGCCACGAAGTTTCAATCGCACTGTACGTGCTCGCCCGCACGTGGTATTTTGTGGAAGAGCTACACTCAAGGGGCCACAGAGCCGCATGTGGCTCTCGAGCCGCAGTTTGCCGACCACTGGTGTAGCCGGATGACCATCTAAACAACTGAGCTATCCAGCCAGGGCTCCCAGCCAGTTTTTTACTCAAATTACTTCAGTAAATCTTTTCAGAGACGATA
Source organism: Myotis lucifugus (assembly GCF_000147115.1). Lineage (NCBI taxonomy): Eukaryota > Metazoa > Chordata > Mammalia > Chiroptera > Vespertilionidae > Myotis > Myotis lucifugus. The sequence continues at coordinate 57,586 of NW_005872907.1, read as the reverse complement.
GTCTATAAATCCGAAATGTTAACATTTTACATTTATGAGAGAGCTTGTCTCTCGCAGTCCCTGACTGCTCCTGTCCATCTTGGTCCACTTCCCTTCCTTACCTCACAAGCAAACAACTCACCCACCTCTCCCTCAGGCCCACACACCACGCCATGCTGACCTGCGTTCCCGATTCTCTCTGGGCCTCCAACTCAACAGACGCAGGTGCATCTCGGAGGCCGAACCTCTTAAAGTGGAAAGAGCCATAACCGGTTTGGCTCAGTGGATAGAGCGTCGGCCTGCGGACTGAAAGGTCTCAGGTTCGATTCCGGTCAAGGGCATGTACCTTGGTTGCGGGCACATCCCCAGTAGGGGGTGTGCAGGAGGCGGCTGATCGATGTTTCTCTCTCATCAATGTTTCTAGCTCTCTATCCCTCTCCCTTCCTCTCTGTAAAAAATCAATAAAATATATATTTTTTAAAAAAATAAAGTGGAAAGAGATCTTTTTCTGCCGCTCCCGAAACTTCCTTAGCGTGCTCTGACGCCAGAGGCTCTAGGCTCCCACCCATCATTCATGGCCTTCTCATACCCGCCTCCAGCCCCTGCAACACTCCCATCTTCTCCACCAAGGACCCCAATGTTGCCATTGGGATACGGTTAGTCCAACCATAAACTGATAGTCAAACCCAGGTTCCCATGAGTGCCCGATCCAACACCAACCTGGCCCCTACCTACCCCTCCGACACCACCCACTTTGCTGCATTAGCATCCCCCTTTGCTTTCTCTCACATCCTCTGCGTCTCCATTCACAGTCTCCGCTTGCTCTCACCTGGGAATGTCAACAGCACACACGGACGGATGTTACCCCTCAAGGTTCCACTGAAGTCCCTGCTTACTCTTCTCGGACTCCAAATGCTCATGGGAAGGATCTGGTTTTTCCTTGCAATTCCTCTCTAACCCAGTATGTGGATGGCCTTCCTGTCTGCTCGGTTCATTTCAACAAGTCACTGACGCTCAATATCTACCCCCAAGCCCTTGCTCCTAGGGACACAAGGTATCTAGGAACATATCACCACCATGTCAGTCACAATTCAGGACATGACCTTGCACCTGCAGGTAAAACCTTATCCGCAGCCTGCATTTAGCCCATCATTAATTTCATCTTTACCCAGGACTAAAATGCAACTGCAATGGTCTGGGCCTGATAGGGGTTGAATTGTGTCCTCCACACCCCCACCTCCCTGAAAAAGATATGCTGAAGTCATCCAATACCTCAGTGACCTCATTTGGAAATAGGATCATTGCGGGTGGTTTGAGCATTGTCCCACATCCCTCCTCAAAAACTCCTCCCTACTCCATGCTCCACTGTTGCAGGAACTTCTTCCTATTCCTTCCATCTATGAATCTGAGTTTCTCTGCTTCTTCCACAACTTCCCTAATGGCCCCTTCATGGGATTCAGTTTGTAATCACTGAACTTTTTTAAAAAAATATTTTTTTTTATTGATTTCAGAGAGGAAGGGGGGGGGAGAGAGAGAGAGAGAGAGATCAATGATGATAGAGAATCATTGATCGGCTGCCTCCTGCACACCCCCTAGTGGGGATCGAGCCTGCAACCCAGGCATGTGCCCTTGCCTGGAATCGAACCTGGGACCCTTCAGTCCCCAGGCCAATGCTCTATCCAGTGAGCCAAACCAGCTAGGGCTCACTGAACTTTTTTTTTTTTAATATATATTTTATTGATTTTTTTTACAGAGAGGAAGGAAGAGGGATAGAGAGTTAGAAACATCGATGAGAGAGAAACATCGATCAGCTGCCTCCTGCACACTCCCCACTGGGGATGTGCCCATAACCAAGGCACATGCCCTTGACCGGAATCGAACCCGGGACCCTTGAGTCCGCAGGCCGACGCTCTATCCACGGAGCCAAACTGGTTAGGGCTCACTGAACTTTTTAAAAAATATTTTTTAAATTGATTTTTAGAGAGAGAGGAAGGGAGAGGGAGAGAGAGAGAGAAACATTGATGTGAGAGCAAAACATCAATCTGCTGCCTCCTATATGCCCCGACTGGGGATCAAGCCCAAACCCAGGCATGTGCCCTGACCGAGCATCAAACCGGCAACCCAATCAACTGAGCCACACAGGCCAGGGCAATCACTGAACCTTTTATACGGTAAATGACACTGTAACAACCCTAATGGCTTTGAATCCACCTCCTCATCGAATTCACCCAGGTTTTCCAGCTTTCAAAATATTACCCATCATCCTAAATCAGCCGATGCTGCGGACAATCTCTTTTGGTGTCAGTGGCATTGCTCCCTCTTGTGACTCATCTCACGGTCGCGGTCTTGTCCCTGCATCTTCTCCTTGGCTTTCCACCTCTAACCAACATTTGCTTTTTGGCCACTCAAATGAATAAGACAATTATCTCCACGAGACTTGGATCTCCCTCAATGGTGCATACTTCCTGTGTGTGAATTTCACTGACTGCTGTCTACCTACCAGCTGGACTGCCTCCTGTGATCTTGCCCATATGTAAGCCCTGATCCGAGTTTTGATGCCCCTAATTCCATCACGCCCAGGTTTCACTCGTTCTCCTCTCCAACCACAAACTCCTCACAGATGCAAGGATCCCGCGAAGGCTGAAAATCACCGTGTAGACAAGATCCAGGCTGACTGTGATCTCCTTTTACATCAGGATCCAAAGAAGCCGTGGGACAGGAAACCAGGTGCCTGGGAGTGAAGTCCGAGGATTCAGCATGGCCTCCACCATATTTGGGCAACTTCTGTGCCCAGGTTAGGGGCTGCCAGGGGAGGGACTTGCGGGCTGTGGTTGGCAGCAGCGATGCAGGTGTATTTCCAGGAACTCTGCAGGCATCAGCATTACCAATGAGAACATCGCGAGGCCGAAAAGGAGATCTGCAGAATTGCTACCTCTGTTCCAACCCCACTGGCCAAGCAGCTCTCTCCACCTCCTTCTCAGAACCCTCCCCAACTGGCAGCCCTCTGGCTTCAAAATGTAGTGTTACTCTTTAATGAAGTGATTTTGATTTCTCTTCCTAGGAACACCTATCGTTAAAAGGCCTGCTAGACCAGAACCTTGAATCAGCTTGCGATCCAATAGTTCATACAGCAAATGGTGCCACTGGTCTTGCACAAACAACGGGGGTGAAAAACCCATCCTGACATCACCCCAGACACTCACTCCTGAGGAGGTCTTGTTTGAAAGCCAGCTCTCCAGATCGCCCTGTCATCAATCCCAGTCATCTCCCCGCGTTGGAAAATTAAGGCCATTGAGGGTAGATTAGGTCTGTCTTACGCAAGACGGGGATGGAGTAAAGTTTGTCTCCACTAAAGTCCAGACGTATGTTTCCCCTTTGGACTCTCGATTATTTTTTACTTATTTATCAGATCCTTCTGTGGCTCTTTATACCTGGAAGGCACCACTTCAAGCACTTGACAAATATGTCACTTAATCCCCATAACAACTCTAGGAGGTAGGCAGTATTCTGATGCCCAGTATACATATGAGGGGATTGGGGCACAGAGAGGTTAAGCAAGTTTCCTAAGCTCACCCAGCTGGAAAGTGGTGGAGTTGGGGCTCTCTCGTGACAGTCTTCGCTCTCGTTCTCTACTATTGCCTCTCCAGCAAACGACCAGGAGGTCACTCATAAAAAGATGGAGGTTCTCACATGATCTTCTGGGCCCTGGCTTTTGTTGTTGTTGTTAATCCTCACCCAAGGATTTTTTTAAAATTGATTTTTAGAGAGTGGCAGGGAAGGGGAGGGGCACAGAGAGAGAAACATCGATGTGTCTTGAGTCTGGCACCTTAGACCACTGGGCCATCCTGACACATGAGTTGATGTGTCTTATATCAATGGGTTGCCTCCGGAGATCGAGCCTGCAACCCTGAAACATGCCCTTCACCGGAATCGAACCCGAGACCCTTCAGTTCGTGGGTCGACGCTCTATCTATCGAGCCAAACCGGGTAGGGCTGGGCCCTGGCTTTTAAGAAGTCGAGGACTGTCTGAAGAATGGTGGTGAATATCGGAGCTAGATCTCCTTGAAGGTTGTAGGGACGCACACTCGGCGCAGTGACACAGGCTGGCCGCCTGGGGGCGCCGGCCCCGCTCGCGGAGCCTGGAGCGGGAGGAGGGAACCTCGGAAACAGATGTCAGGCTCAGACTCTCAGGACCACAGAACGTGGAGAACACAGCATCTTAGAAGCTGAGAACAAAGCCTCTTAGAACGTAGAACAAAGGCCCCTGGAATCGTAGAATGGTGAGCGCAGAGCCTCGCCGCATCTGGGAGACAAAAGACGCTTAGATTCTGTTCTGGCCGAATCACAGCGTCTCCACCCAGGTTCTTATGATTCCAGAATTTGGGATATAACCGATCTTAGACTCGTAGAAGCAAGACTGGCTACGTAATTTGCGAGGCCCAATGTGAAATGAAAAGGCGGGGCCCCTTGTTCAAAAATTAAGAATTTCAAGACAGTAACAGCAAAACATGAAAACTAAGCGCCTGGATCTTCTTAGCTGGCCGCATGCAGCTGTGCCCACCCCACTTAGAAGTATAATTTTATGGGAGGTTCTTGATCTTAGCTAGACTGACCCTCTAGTTTTACAGCCGAATGTCTGGGAAGGCTTCGTGGAAGAGGAGGCAAAATGAGGGCTCGACTCTTTAACCTTTTTCTCCCCCTGTTCAGCCTCAGAAGCTGAAGGTTGCGAGGAGTTGAGGGGAAAGGAACATCTGCCAAACTGTCACTTGGACCCGTTCTCTATTTATAGAACACCTCTTTCCCTGCTGCCAGACCGTCCAATGGTAGCCTGAGCTCGCCCGCAAGGGGGCGGAACCCGCTGCGGGACCGGAGAAGCACGGACCAATGATATTGGAGTAAGGGCGGGCTTGTTTCATTGTGACGCGTGGGGGGGCGTGGTCACGGACCAATGGCAGGCTAGCGTGGGGGGGCGTGGCGAGGCCACCAGAGAGCAAAGCAAGTAGGCAGCCGCGAAGCTGCGAGCATGCGTCGCGTGGAGGGAGTGGGGCGGCGCGTGAACGGCGGAGCAATAGGTAACGGTTGCTGTGTGGCCGGGGGCGTGGCCATGCAGATGAGGCGCGGGTGGGCGGACCAATGGGCGGGCGCCTATGCAGATGAGACGGTGACAGCCGGGCCCAGCAGGCGGGGCGGGCGGGCCAGGCGGGCTGTTGGGGGCGGGGAAGGTGGGACCCGGCAAAGGGGGTGCCCGCGGGGCCCCGGCTTGGCTTGGGGGCGGGGGGCCGCCAGCCCATGATCCGGGGCCCTTCTTCGTTCCCGGGGGAGCCCCCGAGCGGGCCCGGCTTGCGGGGCTGGCTTGGAAGGGCAGCCCTGGCCCGGGCTCCTTCGAAGTTTGCACCTGGTTACGGGAAGAGGGCAGGAATTACCGCGTGCAGCAAGGCGCTTGCGGCTGGCCCCAACCCCGAAATGGGGGCC
>NW_005872907.1:50944-51960 GCF_000147115.1 Myotis lucifugus | reverse complement strand
AGAACAAAATGCACGACGGCGAGCCCGCCCGCGGCGCCCCAGAAGGTGAGCTGTGATGGGCCCCTGTCGGTCCCTCCCTCCCTCCTCACGCATCTTCTTGTGTCAGTAGTCAGTCTCTCTGTCTCGGTTAGATGCTCATATACCCATCCCGGTTGGGGAGGGGACGGGGGGAGGGAGAGGGGGTGGGGCTGCAGACCCTGGAGTCTGGGCGGCGGGCGGGATGTGGCCTCCCCACCCCCGAACTGGGGAAGGAGGGACTGCATCGCCCCTGCTGGAGCCCATAGAGATGCACGGGCCCCATCCCGTGCACCCCTTCCCCAAAGGAAATGTTTTTGGGCGCCAAGTATGTGTCAAGCCTGGGGACCAGTATTGGGCATGCGTTGTCTTTGTGCAGCGTGGATGATCAGAGGGGATAGTCCCCATTTTACAGAGGAAGAAACTGAGGCTCGGAGAGGGCAAACGACTCACCCAAGGTCACACAGCCGGGATCCAGACATGCCCCGCTCTGGGGCCCGGCTGCCAGGGCTCCATCTTCCCTAAGTCCGGGTGTGCTTGGAGATCTCCGGAGGGGCCGGACCAGGGGGAGGGAATCTTAGGGTCCCCCGGCGGGAAGCTCACAGACCCCGAGGACCCCACGGTGATCTTGACCCTCCTGTGGCACTTCCCCTCCTTTCCTACCTGGTCCCAACCCTGGTTAACCCAAGAGGAGGCAGGTGGAGGGGGCCGTGGGGGTCTGACTTCTGGGCTCTGGGCGCTTTAATGGGGGGAGACGAAGCAGAAGTCTGCAGAATGACTCTCTTGTCATTCTCCACTCTCCCTCTCGTCATCTCTTGATTCTCGCACCGCTTCCTGGGCTCCTCGCACTCTCCCTCCTCATCTCTGCAACCGGCTGTGTGCTTCTGTCCCCCTGCTCTTCCCTTCTGCACCTCTCTTCCTGCCCTAGGTGCCCGTCCCTATCTCTCTCTCTTCCCCAACCCCCCAGCCCGCCAGGCCCCAGCCCCCAGCCCCCCCGTGCC
>NW_005872907.1:48557-50789 GCF_000147115.1 Myotis lucifugus | reverse complement strand
TAGTAGAGAGGCCTCTCCCCCCACCCATCACACACACACACACACACACACACACACACACACACACACACACAGTCTCCAGGCAAAGCTCTGTCCCAGCGTCAGGGAGGAGGCGGCGGCAGGCAGGGGAGGGAGACAGCCCCGCAGAGAGGAGCGGAGAAGCGCTAAATATAAATCCCTCTGGTGTTAGGGGTTCCTGGGTCCTTCTGAAGAGGGGGTGGAGGTTTCTACTCACTCCTGAGCCTCTGTCTTACTACTTACCCCTCCCAATCCCTTTGAAGCAAGAACACTGAAGCCAGACTTCATTCGTTTCTAATAATAATGATGGGGATGCAGGAACAGGGTATGCCAGAGAGAAGAGGCAAGAATCCTGGGGGGGGGGGGGGAGGGTCCTATTCTCTCCCACCAAGGAAGAAGGTCCCCTTCCAGCAAGAAGGACTTAAGTTAGACTCGCAGAAGGACTTCCTAATGGAGATCAAGGGAGTTGGGCACAGACTAGGGGAGGAACAAAGGTCTGAAAAAGTTTGGGCAAAGGGGTTAGGTCTCCGGGAGCCCTAACCACACTCATGTGAAACCTGCTTGAGCTCGACACCCTCAAGCCCACTAGGCATTGTGGGCAAATGGGGAGCCAGATTCAGACCAAAGACCTGGTCTTTTAAAGATTCCTGCCTTTGCAGCTGGAAAGAATGAGGTCAGACTTAGAATAGACTGAGGGAGGGAGAGTTGGGGAGGGGGGTTCAGGCACATAGAGGAGGCCTCTCCTTTCTGTCCCCCAAACTCCTGCCTTCCCTGCAGTGGCAGCTTTGAAATGAGACCTGGAGAACTCACCAGTATGTATTTTTAATTACACAAGTAAATGTGATTTTATATTTTCCTTGTTGGAAATTCAGAGCTTTCATGTGACCATAAAAGCTAGCATTTCTTAAGTGCTTCACAGGAACTGCTGGTTTAACTCATTGCATTCTCACAACAACCCCAGGAGAGAGGGGGTTGAAGGATGCCCTGTTACAGATGAGGAGACCACGGCCCAGAGAGGTGAAGTAACCTGCTCAGGGTCACACAGCTCGGAAGCGCCAGAGCTGAATCTGAACCCTGGGAACTAGGACCCAAACGATGCCTCCTCAACCGGGACCCTGATCCCTCACTTGACTCCCTGAATGCATCCTTTCCCCTGAAATCACCTCTGGGCCACCTGGTGCGTCCCTCCAGACCTCTTTGATGCATCTTCTGGCAGAAACAGTTTGCATACCCCAAATACCAAGTTTTGCTTTGCTTTTGTACAAACTCCAGTGACTTAGTGTGTGAGGTCCCAGAGACTATGCCAGTGGTTTTCAAAATGAGGCCCACTGGACTAGAGCAGGGGTCCTCAAACTTTTTAAACAGGGGGCCAGTTCACTGTCCCCCAGACCGTTGGAGGGCCGGACTACAGTTTAAAAAAAAAACTGTGAACAAATTCCTATGCACACTGCACATATCTTATTTTGAAGTAAAAAAACAAAACGGGAACAAATACAATATTTGTATTTGCATGTGGCCCGCGGGCCGTAGTTTGAGGACCCCTGGACTAGAGCATCACACGGGACCGGTTAGAAATGCTATTTGGGGGGCTCCTGCCTGGAACCAGAAGTTCTGGCGGGATCCAGCAATTCGGGTTTTAACATGCTCTCCGGGTAATTCTGACCCACCCGCCCACTGCACATCCTGCCCTTTCCTTTCTCCACTCAACGCTCTCATCTTGGGGAGGGTTCCGTGCAGAAATGGCTTCCTTCCATTCTTCCTGTTGTATGGCATTCTCCTCTACACATTCATTCCTTCGAGGAGACTTTCCTGAGCACCTACTTTGTGCCAGGCACTGTTCTAGGCACTGGAGGTTGGGAAGGTGCAGGAGTGAACCAAACAGTTAAGTCTCTCTGCCCTCCAGGGCCTGACATTCCAGTTCGAGAGGCAATAAACAAATGCCAACCTGATCTATAACTTTAAGCCCGGAGGGCATTGCCGCTGTGTATGGAAAAAGGCAGGGCACCCGGGGTGCAGCATGACAGGGAGCTATTTTGGAGAGAGGGTGGGAGCAGGGATGGGGTGAGCGAAGTTTCTGAATGAAGCAAGGGAACGAGGCAGAAGGAGATGCGGGGGACACATCCTCCTGAGGTTGGAACATGCCGGGCCGTGTTCAGGGAACAGCGAGGCCAGTGTGGCTAGTGCAGTGAGCAAGGGGGCGATTAGTAGGAGGCA
>NW_005872907.1:44944-48285 GCF_000147115.1 Myotis lucifugus | reverse complement strand
AACTCGCCTGCTTTCCCTGGGTTTGGCTCAAAGGGGACGCGGCCCTGAGCACCTCTGCCCAACCAGAGCAGGAAAGTGGACTGTCTCGTTGCCTTTCTTGCCATAACAAGCCCAGATGGGGGCTTCCGTTCTGGGGGGGATGGGGCCAGGAGAGCAGTCACCGGAGTGGGAAGCAGGGGGGAGGGGGTGTCTGCAACAGAGCTGGACGGTCTTGCTGCCTTAAATAGGCAGCGCTGGGCGCCTGCCCTCCCCGCCCCTCCTCCCTCTTCCCCTCCCTCCCACCGCCCAGACAAGCCGCTTTTGTCTGAGGGTCAACCGTCAGCTCCGCTGCTGCCACCTCTGGCCTCACCCAGACCCTGTGGGACTCTTCCCGGCTCTGGCCCCACTTCCCGAAATGGTGTTACGTTCTAGTGTCTTAGAGACCCCAGCGGCGTCGGTTCAGGCCCTGCCCTCACCCGCAGTCCCTGCCACACTCCCCTCGAAGCGTTTTCACCGTCATTTCTTCACACCTGATAGGAAATGGTCTCTTCCTGCAGCAAGAAGGGGCCAGGGTAGACTCCACAGACATTCCTTATGAGGAGCGGTGGGTGGACACTGGGGGCTTCTGGGTGGGGAGGGAGCAAGAGCAGGAGACAGACGTGGTCCCAGGGGTTAAAGGAACCACTGAGGCCAGGAAGGCCTTGCCAGCTAGGCATGGGGGTTCTTTCCGAAGTGAGGAGCAAAACATATGAGTCAGAGCCCGCCAGTTTATCCCTGTGAGGGAAGGGGTCAGTGTGCACCAGAAAGGACTCAGGAAACTTGCAAAAGAACTTTCTATCGGTGGCGAAGGGGCAGTAGGAGGAGAGGAGAGCATCTGAGAAGAAAAGGTCAAGGATGGGAGAAGGTGGAGCAATGGCTAGGGGATCTGCTAGGTCCTGGACCCCAATTTTTAGCAATGAAGTGCCTCTAAAGCAAGAAGAACTGAAGTTAGACTCGAGGAGGGACATTCTAATAGAGGTCAAGGGGCCATGAGCACAGATGGAAGAAGGCAGGGGGGAGGGATGGGACCTAGAAGGGAGTGAGGTGGCTGCAGCGAGGACTGGATTTAGCCAGAAGGACTTTCTCATGGATAAAGGGGCAGAGATCTTTGAAGGGGATCCTGGGACTCCGGTCCTGCTTTTACCCTTTTGAAGTCAGAGCCTCGTGGTCAAGGTGAAACTCTGCCCGTGAACTCCTGGAATAGGGGACTGGAACGGGCAGAGGCCTTGGGGGTGCCTTCTGACCACCCTGCTCTTGCCACGCCTTCAGGAGGCCTTGCCCGGACTCATCTGGGACCTGGGCCAGCAGCTGGGAGACCTGAGCCTGGAGTCTGGGGGCCTGGAACAGGAAAGTGGGCGCAGCTCAGGTGAGCATGGGTCAAGGGAGCAGGGGCAGCTGGGATACCCCAATGTTTTCCACTGTCCCCCCCTCTCTCTGGCTCCCCTGTCTCTGTTGCTTGGTCTCCTCCTTTCTCCACGCCCTGGTTTCCCCAGCCAAGCCCCCCTTTCGTCTCTCCGTTTCTCCCCAATCCAGGCTTCTATGAAGACCCCAGCTCCACAGGAGGTCCTGACTCGCCACCCTCGACCTTCTGTGGGGACAGTGGCTTCTCTGGATCTGGCTCCTATGGACGCCTGGGTCCCTCTGAACCCCGGGGCATCTATGCCAGTGAGAGGCCCAAGTCCCTAGGTAAGGTGGGTGGGTGGGGCCCTGACAGCCAGGGAAATGACCGTGAGAAGATGGTCTTGAGCACACTTCTGAGTCAAACCAACCTGAATTCGAATTCTGGCCGCGACATTCCCTTTCGCGTGGTTTTGAGCCTGTCGCTTCTCTCTGGGCCTCCGTTTCTCCATCTGTTCAAATGGGGTTAATAGCAGCGCCTGCCTCCTAGGGAACCTTTGAGTATTCAGTGAGCCTCAGCCTTAGGCATTGAACTCGGCACAGGGAGCCTTTCAGTCATCAGGAACTGTTGCAGTTCATTTACACCAGTTCCTGCGCCCCGACTGGACTGGGTGCTGTCCTAGCCCTGTCCTGGGGGTGAGGGATACAGCAATGAAAAAAGCCCCGTCCTCACAACTGACATTCTAGTGGGTGAAACGGGTAACATACAAGATAAGTAAGTGCACTACATGGGGTATTAGACATTGACAAGTGCAATGAAAAGGAAACTGGGGAAGGGGACTGGGGCATGTCACTCTGAGTTGGGGAGAGAATCGCAATTTTACAAAATCTGCTCAGAGAGGGCATCGCTGAGACTGACATTTGAGTGGCACCACGAAGTGAGCCAGTGGACCAATCAGGTATCCCGGGGGAAGAGCATGGCAGGAACTGGTAACAGCAAGTGCAAAGGCCCTGAGGCAGAGTGCGGCTGGGTTCTGCACCCGGAGGTCACTCTGGCTGGAGACCTGTAACTATGGAGGAGCGGGTTAGAGATGGAGGTCAGCGAGGCGGAGCAGGGCAGGTCACGCAGGGCTTTGCAGGCTGCTGTGAAGATGTTAAGAACCTGAAACAAGGGAAGGGGTGAGGGCAGGGTTCCTTCCCTTCCACTTTGCCTTTGCATTCCTGTTTTATTTTATTTTTTCTTCCTTTCTTTTCTTTGTGATGGGAATGGGACAATAGTGGGGAAATGCCCCTCATAGGCGCACAGGGAAGGGGTTCTGAGAGCCTCTCCCACTCTTCCTTTTACCTGTTGCTTCCTCCACCAGGAGACGCCAGTCCCAGCGCCCCCGAGGCGGCGGGAGCCCGGGCACCAGTCCCGCGGTCCTTCTCGGCCCCTTATCCGACGGCAGCGGGGTCTGGGGGCCCGGAGGCCTGCTCCTCGGCGGAGCGGCGGTCCCGCGCGGGGCCCTTCCTGACGCCCAGCCCCCTGCACGCCGTGGGGCTGCGCAGCCCGCGGCCCTGCGGCCGTCCAGCGGCGGACTCGCCCGACGGCTCGGGCGCGGGGGCGGCCCTTGGACGGCTACATCTCGGCGCTCCTGCGCAGGCGCCCCCGCCGGGGGGGCGGGCCAGCCCTGGATGATTTCCCTGTGTCCTGAACGGGGGCTCACGGTCCAAAAACTGCTTGCGCTAGCGGCCGCTCGACACGACCCAGCTCCATTGCGTGTCAGGGATGGGCGTCAGACCACTCAGAGAGTCAGAGGTTGTTTTATAGAGAAGAACATGTAAGCAAAGAAGAAAGGTTGTACTTGGCTTGAGCATGTAGAGGGTGCGAAAAGGCAGCAATGTCTGCGGGGTGTTGTCCCCCCTCCGGGGATATGCGTGAGTGTCATTGTATGTATACGGGTGGCTATATAACGGTCAGATACGCGGCTCGGGGTTGAGTCACG
>NW_005872907.1:38101-43987 GCF_000147115.1 Myotis lucifugus | reverse complement strand
GGCCCGGTTCTGCAGCCCCAGCCCGTGGGCAAGAAGTCCCCTCCCTCTGGACCCCACTTTCTTCTTCTGTACTATGGGTGCACTATGGTATGCCGAAGGGGGAATTCAGTGTGAATTTCCCCATTTAGTTTAGACACTTAGTCTGTTTGATGCCCTTCACTGCTCTCACGGAGAACCTCTGATTCCTCCTTTCCATGCCCAGATATGGCCCCTTCATACACAAAATGCCACCCCATCCATGTCTCTGGACCCCTAGGATTTCCCCTTGGCACATGACTGGAGACTCTGTCTGACCCAGGCGGTGCCTGCAGAGTACCCTGGGAAGGCAAGGAGCACTGACTTTGGGGTTTTGAGGGTCACATAGGAGTTGATAACACCTGGAAAGAACTACTCTTTCATCTCCATCCATGGACAATTATGGAGGACTGAGAAGTGGAAGAGGGGAAGGAAGATGGCTTCTATCTTGTGACCCCCTCCCTGGTGAGAGGGAGTGGGGGGAGCTCAGGATGACCCTCAGCTGTTCCAATCCAGTATTTTTTTTTCTTTTTCAAAATTACTGTATTTATTATGACGATGGTGACTCCCCGGTGCACAGGGGGGCCAGATTCTGTGTGTTTCTCTAACCTCTTTGTAAATAAATGTACAATGTTGCATATGTGGTGGGCTCTACTTCTGTGTTAGAATGGGAGAAATGCTTTCCCTTTGGACTGGCATTTATGAAGCGATTGCTGTTTGCTGTGGATGTGGCAGTGCCCAGAACCAGATGGCAGATGCCAGGTTGGTCTCGGCATCGTTTTCCTACCATTGGCCATTTTACCTCAATGAAGCTGGCCTTCGATGGAGTTTTGTTTGGCCATAAAGATGGTTTCATAAAAGCAGAAACAATATAGGTAAAGGGACAGCCCCAAATCCCCGTTCTCAGAAGTCATCATAATCAGTTTGCATCTCCCTCATGTTTTCCCTTTATGTGTTTGCATACATATATGGATCTAGGAACCATGTAAATATATATAACTACATATGTGCATATACATATTGTTATACTGTATATATAAAACTATATAGTTGCATAAATTGAACTATATGTATGCATTCTTTATCAAATTTTTGTTTTTTGGTTAAGTCATCTGTGCCCACAGATTTCTTTATGGGAAAGATTTTCATTAAGAACTGAATTTCTTTGATGGTTACAGTACGATTAAGCTTTTCTATTTCTTCCCGTGTCAGTTTGGCTAAGTGGTGTTCTTCTAGGAATTTTTCCACTTAATCTAAACTTAGATGACATATATTCCTATTATTGCTTTAGCTGCATGAGAGTCCACTGTAGGGAGTCCCATAATCTAACCCGACTGTCAGCTCTCCAGTTCCTTTGCTGTTATGGCCCTTGCTGCAGTAATGTCCTTGTATGAGTCTCTGTGCTTTTGTGTATGAGTGTCTGTAGGATCCACTCCTAGAAATAGAATTGCTTCGTCACTATAGTCTGATCATTTAAAAACTTGAAAAAAATGCTCACCCAAGGATATATATATATATATATATATATACTAATTCTCACCCGAGGATATCTTTCCATTGAGAGAGTGGAAGGAAGGGGGAGAGACACACAGAGAGAGACACATTGATTGGTTGTCTCCCACATGCTCCCAACCAGGACCTCAATGGAGCCTGCAACCAAAGTACCTGCCCTTGACCGGAATCGAACCCAGGACTCTTCAGTCTGCAGGCCAATGCTCTATCCACTGGGCCAAGTTGGCTAGGGCCTGAGGATATTTTTTCCATTGCTTTTTTAGACAGAGTGGAAGAGTGGAATGGTGGGGGTGGAAGGGAGAGAGAGAGAGAGAGAGAAACATTAATGTGAGAGAGGCACATCAATTAATTGCCTCTGGTGCACAGGCCCTGACTGTGGGGGTAGGGGAGCGGGGGTTGGGTGGGAAGGGGGCTGGATCAAACCACAAGGGAGGTACTGTGCCCTTGACCTTAACTGGGAGTCAAACCCACAACCCTCTGTGTGAGGGCTGAGGTTCTAACCACTGAGGAACACCAGCCAGGGCTCATTTAAAAACTTTTAAATTAAAAAAAAAATTTGTTGTTAATCCTGAGGATATTTTTCTATTGATTTTTAGGGAGAGTGGAAGAGAGAGGGAAAGACAGAGAGAAACATTGATGTGAGAGAAACACATCAATTGGTTGCCTCCTGCACGAGTCCTGACCAGGGCAGGGCAGGGAGGAGCCTGCAACCAAGGTATGTGCCCTTGACCGGAATCGAACCCTGGACCCTTTGGTCCACAGTCTGATGCGCTATCCGCTGAGCCAAACCGGTTAGGGCTAGAAACTTTTTTCAAAAAAAATATGTTTTTATTTATTTTGAGAGAGAGAGGGATAGAGAGAAACATCGATGAGAGAAACATCAATTGGCTGCCTCCTGCATGTCCCCTACTGGGGATCGAGCCAGCAACCAAAACCCCAGCACATACGGTGATGGGGAATCAAACAGGTTGTCTCTTGATTCCTGGGTCGATGCTCAGCCACTGAGCAGCACTGGCAGGACCCATTTAGAAACGTTTCATTGGCACGGCCACACTTCCTCTCACTGAGACTGCCCTCAACTGACATTTGCAACAGCGCCCGGCTGGTGTGGCTCAGTGGTTGAGCCTTGACCTATGAACCAGGTCACGGTTGGTTCCCCGTCAGGGCACATACCCGGTTGCAGGCTCGATCTCCAGAAGGGGGCATACAGGAGGCAGCCAGTCATCACTGAGCCAAACATCATTGATGTTTCTGTCTCTCTATCCCTCTCCCTTCCTCTCAGAAATCGATAAAAATGTGTTAAAATATATATACGTATTAAAAAACACACACAGCTATTTTTAAGATGCCTGTTTTTCCACTCCTTTACCGAACAATGGTTTGAGAACTGTTGTTTTAATTAGCATGTCTCCCTCCCTGTTTCCTAATGAGATACATCTTTTTGTTTGCTTATTGAACCACTTGCGTTTCTTCTGCGAATTAATTGCCTGCTCACATCCTTTGCCCCTTTTCTATTGGGTAAGCCCAAAAGTTATACTAATGTCAAGGCTGGATTAACAGAGGCTCAGAGAGGGGCTATCACTTGCCCTGATCACACAGCAAGAGGGATTCCCCCCCAAAAAAAGAGGGACCCAACTGCCACCAAGTCCAGGTCTGAAGGGTGGGTATTTGTTGTTACTTTGACCGTTGTGCCTACATGGGTGGGTCCGCCTCTCTGTCCCTTTGAGATCTGAGAAGCAGGGACCAGACCTACTGTGTGCCCCTGAATCTCTGGTGCACAGTAGGGCCCTGTGGACACCGCCAGGAACAGAACAGAAAAGTCTCTGGCCTGTGGAGCTCCCATTCTGTGTGTGCAGACAAACATGTGTTTCTTTTAGAGTACTTATAAATCAAAGTTATTTTTAAAAGTTTGCCAGGAAAAGCCATGGCTTGTCAGGCCCTTGGGAATAATCGCCCATCTCCATTCTATGAAAGAGGCAACCGAAGCCAGAAAGGGGAAGGGACTTGTCTACGCAGGTCACTCGCTGGTCAAATGGTTGCAGTGAAAATAGATGACCTCCCTTCCTTTCCAGCTTGCGAGGGCTTGCTGTGAAAAAGAGCAGCTAGCACGCCTGGCGCCCATGCCAGACTCTATTCTCAGCACTTTATATACAGTGGGGCCTTGACTTACGAGTTCAATTCGTTCCGTGACGGAGCTCGTAACTCAAATTACTCGTATGTCAAATCAATTTTCACCATTACAATGACATGTGATGCTGGGCTGATGTTATGGCGTTCACTGTGACGTTCGCTGTGCCAACTAGCGGTGGGATATCTGAAGCTGGCTTGTAACCCGAATTTTAGCTCGCAACTCAAAGCAAAAAATCAGCCGTGGTATCTCGAAAAACTCGTTAGTCGGGACACTCATAAGTCAAGGCCCCACTGTATATTGACTCATTTAATCCTCACAACCTCCTGGGGTTAGATACTGTTATTATGCCCATTTTACGGATGGAGAACGGAGGCACGGAGGGGTTAAGTAGCTTACCCGAAGCTCAAATAGCAAAGTCGGAATTTAAGTTCCGGTTGCCTAAGAGTTCAGGCCCTTAACCACTATCCTACATAGTATATTTGCAAATGGATTATCTCTGGAAGGATATACAAGGAACTGGTCACAGAGATGGAAGCTGAGTGGGGAGGGGAGTTGACATAATAAATAACTAAATTTTATAATCTTTTCAAGGTGGCAAGGCCTTGGCCGGCGTGGCTCAGTGGTTTGAGTGTTGGCCAGTGCACCGAAGGGTTGCAGGTTCGATCCCCGGCCCTATCAGGGTGTGTGCAGTAGGCAACCAATGGATGTGTCTCTATCAAATTAATGTTTCTCTCTCTCTGCCCGCCCCCTTTTCCCTCCCTCACACTCTTGCTAAAAACCAATGGAAAAAATATCCTCATGCCCGGCCACCATGGCTCAGGGGTTGAGCATTAACCTATGAACCAGGAGGTCACAGTTCGATTCTGGTGTTTGTGGGCTCCATCCCCAGTGTGGGGCGTGCAGGAAGCAGCCAATCAATGACTCTCTCTCATCATTGATGTTTCTATCTCTCTCTCTTCCTCTCTGAAATCAATTTTATATATATAATCCTTGAGTGAGGATTAACAAGAATGAATAAATAAATAAAAATAAAGGTGGTAGGACAAGGAGGGAGCACTGAGCAGAGCCATGAGGGAACTGAGTGGGCGGGGGAGCTGAGCAGTCTGTCATTTGAAGTCCAGTGATCAGGGATGGTCTAACTGAGAAGGTGACATTTAATCAGAGACCTGAAGGAGGAGTGAGGCTGTGGAGACCTCGGGGAAGAATATCCCAGGCAGAGGGGTCTGCCAGTGCAAAGGCCCTGAGGCCAAAAAGGTGCCTGGCATGTTGGCAAAATAGCTGGGAGTCCAGCACCTCTGGGGTCATGGGCGGGGGCAGAGAATGGGAGGGCGCACCCTATCGTGTGGGGGGGCCTCGGGGGCCATGGTGAGGATTTTGATTTTTCACTTTGAGGGAGGTGAGAGCCCTGGGAAATTCTCAGCTGAAGAGGGACTTAGGTTTTGGGGGGGGGGGGATGAGGGAGTTAACCATTTTATTGAGATATAAGCCACACACCATGAAATTCACCCATATCGAATATAGACTTCAAGGGCTTTCTTTTCAAAAAAATATTTTCTTGTGATGGGAACTTTTAAGATCTGCTCTCCTAGAAATTTTCAAATACGCAGAATAATCACAGTATTCTTAACTGTTGTCCCCATGCTGTACTTACACCCTCATGGCATTTATTACTGGAAGTTGGTAGCTTTGACCACCTTCCTCCTTCCCCCCCACTCTCCTTCTGGCATCCACCAATCTGTTCTCTGTAGCTATGAGGTCTTTTTTTCCTTCTTCCCTATAAGGGAGATCATACAGTATTTGTCTTTCTCTGTCTGACTTATTTCACTTAGCATGATACCCTGAAGGCCCATCCATGTTGTCCCAGAAGGCAGTTTTCTCACTTTTTATGGCTGAATAATATTCCATTGTGTGTATGATATATTCTTTATCCATTCATCCATCAATGGATATTTAGGTTGTTTCCACAGCTTGTCTGTTGCAAATAATGCTGTGATGAACACAGCGGTGCACATATCTTTCTGATTTAGCGTTTTCATTTTCTTGGATACATACCCAGAAATGGAATTGCTACATCGTCTAGTGGTTCTATTTTAAATATTTTAAAATATATCTTTATTGATTTCAGAGAGGAAGGGAGAGGGAGAGGGAGAGATAGAAACATCAATGATGAGAGAGAATCATTGATCGGCTGCCTCCTGCATGCCCCACTGGGGATGGAGCCTGCAACC
>NW_005872907.1:35873-37954 GCF_000147115.1 Myotis lucifugus | reverse complement strand
ATATATATATATATATATATATATATATATATATATATATATATTTAAAATATATATATATATTTCAGAGAGGAAGGGAGGGGGGAGAGAGATAGAAACATCAATGATGAGAATCATTGATCCGCTGCCTCCTGCATGCTTCCTACTGGGGACCAAGCCCACAACCCTGACCGGGAATCAAACCGTGACCTCCTGGTTCATAGGTCGAAGATCAACCATTGAGCCACACCAGCTGGGCAAGTCTTGTCTTTTTATAGTAGCCATTCTAACAGGTGTGAGGTGATATCTCTGTGGCTTTGACTTGCATGTGCCTGATGACTAGCGATGCTGAACACCTTTTATGTCTCCGTTGGCCATTTGTATGTCCTTTTTGGAAAAATGTCTATTCACATCCCCTGACCATTTTTTAATCAGCTTGGTTCTTTGCTAGTGAGTTGTATGCATTCTTTATATATTTTGAACATCAACTGCTTATCAGATATATGATTTACATCCCTGGCCGGGTAGCTCAGTTGGTTAGAGCATCGTCTTGATACACCAAGGTTTTGGGTTCGACCCCCAATGAATGCACGGGTGGGTGGAGTAACAGATCAATGTTTCTTTCTTTCTCTCTCCCTTCCTCTCCCTCTCTCTCAAATCAATAAATGAGCGAACAAGAAGATATATTATTCACAAACATTTTCTCCCATTCGGTAGGTTGCCTTTCCATTTTGTTGCCGAATGGAAGCTTTTTAGTTTGTAGTTTCACTTGTTTGTTGCTTGTTGTTGCCTTTGCTTTTGATGTCAGATCCAAAAATATCATCACCAAGATGGATGCCCAGGAGCTTACTGCCTCTGTTTTCTTCTAGGTGTTGTATGGTTTCAGGTCTTACATCGAGGTCTTTAACCCATTCTGAGTTCAGTTTTGTGTCTGTTGTAAGAAAGTGGCCCAGTTTCATTCTTTTGCATATGGCTGTCCAGTTTTCCCAACCCAATTTGTTGAAGAAACTGTCCTTTCCCCAGTGTGTATTCTCCTTTGTCATAATTTAATTGACCACATATGTGTGGGTTGATTTCTGGGCTCTCTATTCTGTTCCATTAATCTATGTGTCTGTTTTTATGCCAGTGCCATGCTGTTTTGATTACTATAGCTTTGTAATATAGTTTAAAACCAGGGAGAGTGATACCTCCAGCTTTGTTCTTTTTTCTCAAGATTGCTTTCTCTATTCGGGGTCTTTTGTGGTTCCATACACATTTTTAGGATTGTTCTATTTCGGTGAAAAATGCCATTGGAATTTTAATAGGTATTGCTTTGGATCTGTAGATTGCTTTGGGTGCTATGGACATCTTAATGATGTTAATTCTTTCAACCCACGAGCACAGAATACCTTTCCATTTATTTGTGTCTTTTTCCATTTCTTTCATGAATGTCTTAATAGCTTTTAGTATAGTCACAGAGTTGTGCAACTATTACCACAGTAAATCCCAGAACACTTTCATCACACCCCACAGAAACTCAGCACGCTTTAGCTGCCAGCCTCCCATCTCCCCAGCCTTTGGCAACCGCTAATCCTCTTTTGTCTCTACAGACTTGCCTGTTCTGGACATGTAAATGGAGTCATGGAATATGTGGTACTGCTGGGTCATGTGGCTTTTCTGGCTTCTTTCACTCATTGTTTGGGCCGACCACTTTTAGTTTATCCATTCATCAGTTGATGGACATTTGGGTTGCTTTCACTTTGGGGCTATCTATAATAATAAAAGGGTAATATGCTAATTAGACCGGACGTCTTCCAGATGTCATTCCGGACGTCCTTCCTGACGAAGGGGTGTGGGGAGCCAGCCCAGGTCTCAGGTGCCGGAGGGAAGCCGGTGCTGGCAGCCGGGGGAAGGAAGGCCTACTCTTGCACGAATTTTACGTGCATTGGGCCTCTAGTTATGAATAATGCTTCTGTGAACATTCCTGGACAAGTTTTCGTGTGGACACATGTTTCCATGTCTCTTAGGAAGATACCAGGTGTGGAACCGCTGGGTCATGTGGAACTGTTAACCTTTTGAAGGAACTGGCTTGACTGTTTTCTAAAAGTGGCTGCACCGTTTTA
>NW_005872907.1:0-14384 GCF_000147115.1 Myotis lucifugus | reverse complement strand
TTCGCTTAAGGGTTGTGCTGAGGACGAATCGGTCCCCCCTTGAGAAGCAGTGCGCACAGGGCCTGGAATGGAGCGACAGGAAGCGTTCCTGTTGTTGCTGTTGGCATTGCGAGTGTGGGCTTTGGCTCTCTGGGCCAATGTGGTTTGACAGCAAAGCAATGCTTGCTCCCTTGTTTTGACATTTTTCTTCCGTCACTGTGTTTCTAATCATATTGAAGAAGAACAAGGGTGTCTGGGAGAGTTAAACATAGGTCACGATGGCTGCTTTACGGGTTTGGGGTTTCCTTTTGGGGTGACGAAATGTTCTGGAACTAGAGAGTTGTGGTTGCATAACATGGTGAATGTATCAAATGTCTCTGAACTGTACACTTTAAAATGGTAAAAATGATAAGTTTTATGTTATGGATACTTTACCACAATAAAAAAAAAACATGTAATGAAAAAATCGAGTGTGTAGAAATTTTTATAGCAGTCTCGACAAAGTAATATATATATAATATGCTAGAGGCCTGGTGCACAAAATTTGTGCACTTGGGGGGTGGTCCTTCAGCCCGGCCTGTGCCCTCTCGAAGTCTGGAAGCCCTCAGGGGATGTCCGATCCCCAGGCGCAGGGAGCGGGCCTAAGCCGGCAGTTGGACATCCTTAGCGCTGCCACGGAGGCAGGAGAGGCTCCCGCCACCCCTGCTGTGCTCACCAGCCATGAGCCCAGCTTCTGATTGAGTGGCACTCCCCTGTGGGGGCACACTGACCACCAGGGGGCAGCTCCTGAGTTGAGTATCTGCCTCCTGGTGGTCAGTGCACATAATAGCAACCGGTCGCTCTGCTGTTCGGTCAATTTGCATATTAGCCTTTTATTATATAGGATGTTGAGTTTCATAATAAAGTTGAATTGTACAAAAAACAGGTGAAGAAACTTCTGGTGCGGTCCAGTCTTTGTCACTAAACATGGCTCAGACTCAGTGGAGACTCACCCACAGGGACCCCTGGAGGGTGGAGAAGGGTAGGGTGGAGGGGCTGAAGAGGGCGGGAGTGGAGAGAGGGGCCTGCCATCCTGGGTCCCTCCAGTCTCTGTGCCACCCTGAAGGTGGGTCAGTGCTTTCCACCCGGCCTTAGGGTGGCTGGTGTGGCTCAGTGGTTGAGCATCGACCTATGAACCTGGAGGTCACAGTTCAATTCCTGGTCAGGGCACATGCCCAGATTGCAGGTTTGATCCCTAGTATGGGGTGTGCAGGAGGCAGCCGATCCATGATTCTCTCTCATCATTGATGCTTCTATCTCTCTCTCCCTCTCCCTTCCTGTCTGAAATCAAATAAAATCCTATATAATAAGAGGCTAATATGCAAATAGAATGAACAGCGGAACCACTGAATAACCGAACAACCGGTTGCTATGATGTGTGCTGACCACCAGGGGGTGTGCACGGAACATGGCGGGCGTTGGCCACGGTGGGATGGTGGAGCAGGTGAGCGAGGGCGTCACTGTCATTGGGGCGAGCCTCTGGTGGTTACTGAAAATTCTTTGCTCCCATGCACCGTGATCCTGCCTGGCGCTTGCACCCGCTGCTGGTGCCCGGCACCGGCCCCAATCACTTGGCGCTGTCAGCAGGTGCGAGTGGCAGCTGCCGGCCCCAATCTCCCCTCAGGGCTTCTCCACCTCTCCCTGCTCCTGAGGGGTGATCGGGGCTAGCAGCCAGTGCTTGAACCTGCAGCTGGCACTGGAGCCGCTGCTTGCACCCGCTGCCAGTCCTGATTGTGTGGCACCATCAGTGGGTGCAAGCGGTGGCTGCAGGCCCCGATTGCCCCTGATGGCTTCTCCACCTACCCCTGCTCCTGAGGGGTGATCAGGGCAGCAGCCGCCGCTCGCACCCACTGAGGGCGCCAGCCCCACTTGCACCCATTGATGGTGCCCAGGGATTGGGGCCAGTGCCTGAGCATGTAGGATCGGTGAAGGCAGGAGCAGGGCTGCTGGCAGACAGGGGACCAGGGTCGTGGTGGGAGGGGCTGGGCGGGGGTGCGGAGGATGGGCTGAGACCTGCCCCTGTGCCCACTGCAGCCTCGCAGCCCATAGTTCCTTTCAAGGTGCATGGATTTGTGCACTGGGCCCCTAGTCCTATATAATAAAAGCCTAATATGCAAATCGACCGAACGGCAGAATGATGGGTGGAACGACCGGTCACTATGACATGCACTGATCACCAGGGGGCAGATGCTCAATGCAGAAGCTGCACCCAGCCTGCAGGCCCCAGGCCAGCCAAGGCGGGTGCCAGTGGGGAGCCGGTAGCCCCGCAGATTGGCCCTGATCGCCGGCCAGGCCCAGGAACCCTACCCATGCACAAACTTCCCCATCAGGCCTCTAGTACATTTAATAAAAATAAAGGCCAGAGTAGGGCTGGGCATGGGACCCACAGCCTCCTGGCCTGATGCAGATGCTATACACGCCCAGTTTTCAGATGCGGTTTGAGGAGAGGGGAGGATTAAGTGTTGAAGGCAATTTCCTGCTGGCTCTTACCACCGGCCTAACATCAGAGTCCTCCCCTCCTCGACACCACCCACCACCTCTGGCCTAGATGTCTACACTGGATGCTTACACTGTCTGCCAGGTCAGGGGTTTCAAACAACTCCCACCCCAGCCACCGCTGGCCCTCAGGGATGGTTTGTCCCTCAGCTGGCGTCCTGACCTCACTGTCCGAGGAGCCTCTGCTAGCTGCCAAGGCCCGTCCAGAAGGTCCTGTCTGAGCGGTCACTCCCTTACTTGCCAGGTTCAAGGGCTCCCACGGCCTGGAGGCCAAGGGCCAACTCCCACTCACTCTGCTCAGCTACAGCAGACAGCCGAGGTTTCCCCAAAGAGCCCGTGACCTTTCGGGCCTCCAGCTCTTTGCTTATTGAGCTCATCCTTCCTGGAACAGTGTTTCCCCTTCTCCATCCGTTGAAAGCACCAGGCCCTTCAAAGTCCTGCTTACACTCCTCCCTCCTCCTTGAAGACTTCACCACGGCGCTCAGGCACTTTCGGCCTCCAGGGTGGCTCTCGCTGCAGCCTGCCTGGCCAGACACTTGCTCACCCAGCAGGCTCTCATGGAGGTCACTTCCCTGATGCTGGGGACATGGCAGTGATAGACAGCCCTGCCCTGTCCTGCCCTCCTGTCCATCAGGGAGGGCTTCTCGGAGGGGATGGCTGAGCGGAGACACGAGGATTGGAAGAAAGTGAGCTGAGAGGAAGGTTTCTGTTGTGATAACAGCTCTGACATTGGCCTTCCTTCTTTTTTAAAAACATGTTTAATGATTTTTTTTTAGAGAGACGAAGGGAGAGGGAGATAGAAACATGGATTGACTGCTTCTTGTAAGCCCCCTACTGGGAATCAAGCCTGGAACCTGGTCATGTACCCTGACTGGGAATCAAAGCAGTGACCTCTTGGTTCATGGAGCAGTGCCAGCCCACTGAGCCACATCGGCGGGCTAATGCCTCCATTCATTCACTGACTCAATAGAAATCCCCTGAGCCTGCTCGGGCCTGAGGCTGCATGTGCTTGCTGGGAGTGTAGCAGTGGCTGACACGGCCTTGGTCCTCCCTCGCTCATGATCAGTGGGATGACCATTTAATACAAGCAGCAAAAATACAAAAGTACAAGCTGAGACATGTGCTGAGAGAGCACAGTGCATGGATCCCTGAGAACATACTCGAGGTGCCTCGTCTGGGCTGGGAGGTCAGGAAGTGACACACCAGGAATAGATCCCTCTCCCTTGGGGACTTCATTCACTTTTAAGGTCATTTCTTTACTCATTGTCTTCTTAGCCCACAGACGGGGCCCCAGTGACGGGGCCTGGGCCACAGATGGGACTTAAGCACAACACGCAACACACCCTGGCCCCTGCCTGCTCCCCTGGAGTTGCAGCTCAGGGGGACTCTGCAGTCACTGCCCCACCTGCTGGTCACACTGGGAATGACATTTAGAAGTGGCCCCAGAGCCACTGCTCTGGACGCAGGCCACTACCCTCAGGGTGAGCGAAACCTGCCTTCCCTCGCGTGGGCACTGGTTAGGCCCCTCCTGGTGTCCCCTCGTCTAGTGACATTGTCAGGACAGGCTGTGGGCTGGTCCCGCAGGTCTGTGGGCCTGAACTGGAAACGGTTCCCCCTGCATCTTTGCTTTGGGCTCGAGTCAGCTCCCTGAGCCCATTAGAAGCTCCGAGTGCCGTCTGCCTTTGATTAATAAAGAATGGGAGAGGGAAGTCATGATTATTTAATAGCATGGCCTGCCTGGAAGTAAAAGTTTCTCAAAACACAGGACCCAAGGGGGGAAATGATGGGCAGTAGAGATGTGTGGGCATCGGGAGGCGGTGGGTGGGAGCGTGGGCATTGGGATCTGAAGGATCTGGGGTTTTGAGACCCAGCTCAGCCATTTCCAAGAAGTGCGGTGCCAGATCTCCATGACTACCTCACACCTATATGCCCACCGCATTGTTTTATTGGGATTCAGTCTGGCCTGGGTGAGAAATGAGATATTGGGATTCAATCTGGCCTGGGTGAGAAATGAGATATCTAGAAAGTGTTTGCACAACCCTCTGTGGTGTGTGTGTGTGTGTATATATATATAAAAGTATATATATATGTATATATAATTTTGTTAATCCTCAGCAGAGTATATTTTCCCACTGACTTTTAGAAAGTAGGAGGGGGAGAGACAGAGAAACACTGATGTGAAAGACACATTGATTGGTTGCCTCCCACACGAGCCCCAACCAGGGAAAGGAATCGAGCCTGCAACCAAGGTACATGCCCTTGAGCACAATCGAACCCAATCCCTCAGTCTGAGGGCTGACTCTATCCACTGAGCCAAACTGTCTAGGCCTGAGGTGGATTTTTGTTTTTTAGGTGGATATTTTAAAAATATATTTGTATTGATTTCAGAGAGGAAGGGAGAGGGAGAGAGAGAAACATCAATGATGAGAATCATTGATTGGTTGCCTCCTGCACACCCCCTACTGGGGATTGAACCCACAACCCGGTCACATGCCTTTGACCAGAAATGAACCCAGGACCCCTCAGTCCGCAGGCTGATGCTCTATCCACTGAGCCAAACCAGCCAGGGCTATTCTTCATTTTGTAAACTGAGGCCAGAGAAGTGAAGTCACTGCTCCAAGGTTATCAGGTAGGAGGTGGCAGAAGTGGCCCAAGGCTAGTGAGCACGCACTCACGGGCCTCGAGCCCAGTTCTGTGGGTCACCAACGCCTACCTTCCCTCAATGACTAGGCCAGACTTTCCCACAGGGCTGGCTGCTAAGAAGGCAGCTCCCATCTCAAACCCACACGGTGACCCCAGCCTTCCCACTGGCTGTCGCTGGCCTGCCCGAAGCCATCTTTGTTTTAAATGACTGGCCAGCTGCCCAGCCAGTGTGGTTCAGTGTTTGAACATCGACCTATGAACCTGGAGGTCAGGGTTTGGTTCCTGATCAGGGCACATGCACGGGTTGTGGGCTCGATCCCCAGCATGGGGCGTGCAGGAGGTGGCTGATCAATAATTCTCTCTCATCATTGATGTTTCTCTCTCCCTTCCTCTCTGAAATGAATAAAAATATATTAAAAAACACTTAAAAAGGGGACAAAGCAGCTGGGGCCCTGGTGACTGGCCCACACCAGGAAGCCCCTGAGGTTGGGCCCTGCAGGCTCCCCATTCTCCCAAGGCCAGGTGGAGATGAGCAGAAGGGAGTCCCTTAACCACTCAACTCCGCCTCCGCTTGCCTCCTGCCCAGCCTGTGGTCAAGTGTGAGCAGGAGCGGCTGGATTTGCAGCAGGAGGCAGGGAGCATGTATTTGGGAAAAGCCCCGGAGATTCTGTTACATCCCTTCCCGAGAGCATGGCTGGACTGCAGGCCTTTTTTTGGGTAAAAAATATTTTTGATTTCAGTGAGAAAGGGAGATGAAAACATCAATGATGAGAGAATCATTGATCGGCTGCCTCTTGCATGCCCCCTACTGTGGATTGAGCTCGCAACCTGGGCATGTGCCCTGACCAGGAATTGAACCTGGGACCCTTCAGTCCGCCCTACCCACTGGGCCACACTGGCTGGGGTGCAGCTCTTTCTCCGTCCTGCTTCCCTCAGGGATGCTGAGCTGTCTGTAGTTTGCAGTTGCTCGGTGCCCTCTCCAGCTCAGGACCACTGAGCACACTCAGGCTCCTGCCCGCCATCGGCTCCCTCAGTGAACGCCACCCCTTCCCCGGAGGACCAGAGAACCGCCCGTCTGGGTCTGACACTCCTCAGTTCTTGTCTTGCAGCCTGATGTCCCGTGTCCCCCGCCCCAAGGGTGGGGCTGGTCTCTGGCCCAGGTGCCCACCCTGTGCTGGCCTGTGGCCGTCACTCAAGGCTGCCATCAATCTAGCTGGGACCCGAACTCCGACTTGGAGGTCCCTCTGTGGCTGCAGGGACCAGGCCAGGGGTGCGGGCCCCAGGCCCAGAAACCAAGATGAGGGCCAGAGCCAATCAGGTAGTCACTGTATTTTATTGGAAAACATTGATATATATTTTTCTTCACAGCTTGAACTGAACACAATATTGCCCGGTTTAAAAAAACAAAACAAAACCAAAACCCAAACACTCCGAAATGTCCACAGCTTCACGCCTACCTGCCCTTTCCCTCAGCTCTTGGCCGGGTCTCCCGCTATGCCCCGTCCCTCCCCTCCCGTCCCCCCGAGGCTGGGTGTCAGAGGGTGGATGAGAAGATTCTCAAAGCTGGGCAGGTCCCAGAAAAAGCCACGTGATCGACCTGGGGGCAGGGGCAGATGAAACGAACAGAAAAAGGGAAAACAAAACAAAAACAACCCAGACGACCTAACTGCCCACATTGACTTACTTGTCCCAGAGGCGAAAGTCAGAAGCGAGGTCACGGATCATGCTCTCCGCTGGGGCGTGTGGGGGCAGGCGGGTGGGCAGGGGAGGCAGGAAAGGGCAGAGGCAGCGCAGATGTGAGGGAGCAGCCACGTCACCACGGAGAAGCATGAGGGGCTGCGGACCAGGAAGCAGAGCCCTGGCTGGGCTGCTGGTCCTCCCGGCAGCTGGCCCACAGGTTTGTTTATTGCAGGTATTTTTTCTCGAGAGCGTGGTGGGGTGCATCTTCCCTCTCCCCACCCTTCAGCTAGCCCGGCATGGTTTCTGACAAAATTTAAAGTTTTCAGGGGCATAAAGAAAAAAAACAACAGTATAACCAGCACATTACAAAGCGACCATCCCCACCTCGGTTCCCACGAGGGGACCTCAATGCGGGCGGGCGGGTGCGGCAGGAGGGAGGGCGTGGGGTGTTAGCACCAGGTATTTACAGAGCAGCTGGCGATCGCGTTGGGAACACGGGCAGGTCTGGGCAGGTACGGTTTGCAGAGTGGCCAATTGAGCGGTCCCACCCAGTCCAGCGCCAGAAAGCCAATCAGGTGGTTTCGGAATACCAGCCAGTGGGTCTGAGTGCTGTCCCCTCGGTCCGTCCCTGTCTCTGAGTTGGCCCCTCAAGTGGTAAAGAATGCCAGCATCCAAGTCTCCCTTCCCCTCAACCCCCTCCGGAGCCACATCCACACCACAACCCCTCAGTCCTCCTGGACGCCTCAGCACCACTGTCCCAAAGGCTGCTGGGATTTGCACACGGATCACAGGGCTGGTTGCATGCAACAGACAAAGGCGTGCTCTTCTGCCTGGGTGAGGGCCTCGTCCCCTCCCTAGCAGGTCCCAGGACAGGGCTGGAAGCCACCCCAGCACCCAAAATAAGAAGACAAACAGAAGGAAACAAACCCAAACAGAGGAGAGCCACCCGGGCTGGAGGAGGAGGGCGGAGACTTCCCCAGGAGGACGGGGAGTTCATCTTATAAATGCATCAGGCCCTGGCAGAGGTCGATGGAAGAGGGAGGGCAAAGGAAGAGATGAGGGGCAGGGAAGGAGACTCAGGGAGGAAGGAGAAAGAGCAGTCATGCAGCTTGGGACAAATCTTTTGTTGCTTTATCAGATTCTCAGTCAATCGGTTGGTGTTTGCTAGAACTGGAACGCAGGGGAGTGTTGAAGAGAGAGCGCGAGAAGAGAGATCAAGAGAACGGGCATTGCCAGCTGCCCGGGCCTTCACTTTGCGGTCATCATCTGTACAAACTCTGCAAGGAAAGCGGGAGGGAGAGGTCAGCAGGGGAGTGGGGACAAGCCGAGCGGCCCTCCCTGACAGGAGGGACCCGGGAGACCGAGCCCAGCGCCAGCTCACCTTCATAATTGACCTGGCCGTCTCCGTCGATGTCAGCCTCTCTGATCATCTCATCCACTTCCTCATCGGTCAGCTTCTCACCCAGGTTCGTCATCACGTGACGCAGCTCTGCCGCGCTAATGTAGCCGTTGCCGTCCTGGCGTTGGGCACAGGTAAAGGCTTTGAGCGTGAGGCCCGGCACCAGGTCTTCCCCGGGGGCAGTGTGTGTGTGTGTGTGTGGGGGCAGCAGGGGCGGGACTGCAGAGCGCCCCGGGCTTCCTGGAGGCGGTGACTCAGTGGCTCTAGTTGTGCTGTGCAGCTCGTGGCCCCGCCTGCTCTGCCCCTCAGCCCGGGTCCCCGGGCCGCTCTCACCTTGTCAAAGACTCGGAAGGCCTCTCGGATCTCCTCCTCGCTGTCGGTATCCTTCATCTTTCTGGCCATCATGGTCAGGAACTCCGGGAAGTCAATGGTCCCGTTCCCTGGAAGGCGGGAAAGGCGTTGGGAACACCCTTGGCCTGGGCCCTGGGAGACGACAGCCCCTGCCCTGAGGGAGGGCCCTGTGCTCGCGGGGCGGGCGGGCGGTCAGGAGTGGGGCTCACCATCCGCGTCCACCTCGTTGATCATGTCCTGTAGCTCCGCTTCGGTGGGGTTCTGTCCCAGGGACCTCATCACGGTCCCCAGCTCCTTGGTGGTGATGGTGCCATCTCCATCCTTGTCAAAAAGGGAGAAGGCCTCCTTGAACTCTGGGGGACGAAAGGAGACGCGTCAGAGCGGGAGGGCCACGGGGAACCCTGGCGTTGGGATGCTGACTCCCTGGAGGAGGCTGAGGTCGAGTCCCTCCTCAAGACACCAGAACCGGACCAG
The DNA here is from genome assembly GCF_000147115.1 of Myotis lucifugus. NCBI lineage: Eukaryota > Metazoa > Chordata > Mammalia > Chiroptera > Vespertilionidae > Myotis > Myotis lucifugus. The sequence continues at coordinate 5,323 of NW_005872907.1, read as the reverse complement.
TTCCAGTCCAAGCCCCTCCTTCCTTCCGACAACTCTTACTGAGCCCCTCCCCGCCGCAGGCACAGGGACCTCAGTGCCAACCTAGCCCAGCGAGGACAGAGGGAAGAGGGCTGACTGTCCTCAGATGATTCCTCATTTCTTCATGGCCCCTGGATTCGGCCCCTCCCTCAAATGATGAGATGGACCAATGTCATGGAGCAGATGAGAGCCAGAAGCCTCCATCTAAAGTCTGCCAGCCAAGGTCAACGGGCTGGGAAAGGGAGGGGGCAGCAGGGGAGGGGGAGCTGCAGAACGCCTTCGGGTGGCACTGTGTCCCTCGCCTGGTACTGGCAGCCGTTCCCTGGGGCCGGTGCTACCAGCTTCCGGGGGAGCGAGTGAGCGGCTGCGTGCTGGAGTGCGGGGTGCCCGGCAGCAGAGCTCAGCTGACGGACGGTGCGTGGGGTGGGTGGGGGATGGAAGGAAGGGGACGGCTGCCAAGTCAGGAGGATGAGGAGCGAGTGGCACCGAGTGGGAAGGCCACAGCTGGGGACGCGTCAGGAGCGGGAGAGCACGTGGCGCCGGCCCTCCCACTGGGCCCGTTTTGGCACCTGGCACTCTCTACCCCCAAACCCGCAGAGAGCAGATGCCCAGCAGCCTATTCCCAGAGGGTGTGGGCTGGGGTGAGGCGGGGGACAGTGTGCTAATGGGAACAGGGTGCGCAGTGGGGTGTTTGTGCTGCTCAAGGTCAGAGAGTTGGGGCGTGGGTGTCAGGTGCAGTGGGAGCCTCTGGGCCCTGGGGAGCCGGTAAGTCTCCTTGGGGATGCTGGACCTCCCTCGGGGTTCGAGTGGGTCGGTGTGCACCCGAACTCATGATCACTAAACAAGGCAGTTCTCTGGCTTGCCTCTGTGGTCTCCGCAGCCACTGGGGCTAAAGTGTAGAAAGAAGCTGGGGAAGGGGTAGGAGTGCACTTCTCCCACCTCAGAAGCAGGGCATCCAGTACTTGTCACAGCCCAGTGAGCCGGACAGCGGGCTGCGGTTTGGGCAGCTGCAGCCCGAGGGCCCAGTCTCTGAACCCTCTCCTGCCTTTGTGCTGGCCAATGGCTACGGAGATAAGCCGGGAGCTGGTCTCTGTCCTCAGGCAGCTCAGCCCGGGTAGAGCAGGACCCGGAAACCCACTCAGTCACACCACAGTTCCTGCAGCTGTGACCTTTCTGGCCTTTTGGGCGGGGGGTGGGGGTGGAACACACACAAAAACTTTAGGTGGGACCCAGGGATTTCTTTGGTTACTGGGAGACACGTGACGGGCCTTTGCTCACTTGTGCAGCCTACAAAAGCGTACGGAACACCTGCTAGGTTCTAGGCACTGAAGGTCCCACCGGGACCAACAGGAACAAAGCCCAGCTCCAGGAACGCACACCCAGCGACGGAGGCACAGCAGGTCAGAGCATCATAAAATAATGTGCGACAATGGGAGAGGCTACGAGGGAAGTAACCAGTGACATGAGGAAAGGAAGGCTGTTTCCGAGGTGACTTGTGAATGGAGACCGGAGATGGAGGAGAAGCCGCTGCCCAGGCAGAGAAGTGGGGACCGAGTTTCTGGTGAGCGCTGCGTGCAGGGGAGCGCACAGGTGGGAGGGACAGGCCAGCTCCTGGGCGGTCCTGACGTGGGACAGGGAGGCAGGGAGCCCACCTGCAGGAGCCGGGACAGACAGCTGGGCCCACCCTGCAGCCACTGATTAAAAGGCCCGGATGACCCGCAGCCAGGAGGGGGCGCAGCTTTTGTTGTCTGGTTAGTGCCCGTCTCAGGACCGTGGGGTATGGTGTTACCGGCACATGGGGGGCAGAGGGGGGGAGGTCTTCTACACCAGTTAGCAACGCTGCAAGCACCAGGCATGGCACCAGGTGATGGAGGGGACACTCCTGGCGGAGGAAGATGTGGCTGGGGACGCAGAGGCCTTCCTGAGGCAGGATGCGGGGTGGGGGGTGGGGGGACGCTCACCTGCGATCTGCTCCTCAGTCAGCTGGTCAGCCTGGAAAAGCAGGAGGAGAAAGTCAGCTGCTGGGCTGGTGGCCATCACGGCTCCCCCCTCACTCAGCCCCGTGAGGCCAGCTCTACGTGGTATGGGAGCACCTGGGCACGGGAGGGGCACGTCAGAGTTAGGGGCTGAGGCAGAGCCAGGGCCTGGGGATTCAGGTGGGCAGGACACCCAGGCTGGCCCAACACAGGGCCCGATAAGATGCCAGATCCAAGGGTTTCGGATTGTGACCCAGTGGGCGGGAGAAGCGCCGCTCCTCACTGGCACAGCACAGGTCTGCGTCTCAGTGTCAATGCCGCCGCTGGGAGCCCCGGCTGAGTGAAGGGAGCAGTTGCCCTAGCCCAGTGGTCGGCAAACTCATTAGTCAACAGAGCCAAATATCAACAGTACAACGATTGAAATTTCTTTTGAGAGCCAAATTTTTTAAACTTAGACTATATAGGTAGGTACACTGTTATGAACTTAATTAGGGTGCTCCTAAGGCTTAGGAAGAGCCACACTCAAGGGGCCAAAGAGCCGCATGTGGCTCGTGAGCCGCAGTTTGCCGACCACGGCCCTAGAGGCTTAATCAACTAAAGGCTCCAAACTGAAACAGGCCAGTCCCTGGGCAGGGCAGCGGGACGGTGTGTGGGGCTCTGCTGGTTTCTGTGTCAGCGACCGGAGGTGCCAAGTCAAGCACAGTGCACCCAACTGGTAGACGTTCTCCTAACCGGGGCTCTGAGCGCCTGCAAGAACCCTGGTCAGGCTGGAGGCAGCTGCTCCGCTCCCTGGCACACAGGGATGGCACTGGCACCGGGCATCACGCTGCCCTGTTCCTCTTGGGGAGGAGGGGGACTGCAGCAGGCAGCAGCAGAGGCGGCAGAGGCTGCAGGACTCAGGTCAGCTTCCCCAGCTGCGCTGCAGTTTTTAACCCTTCCCAGGCCTGGCTGCTCTGGGAAGCGGCCAGTGGGTGGCAGGCAGCTCTTGCTGCATGCGGGGTTGGGGGCGGGGTAGAGGAGAGGCCAAGACAGCTCTGCCTGCGCTGGTGTGCTGGGAGCCAGCCAGGCACAGCGATGCTGTGGGAGGACTCAGGTGGGGGGCTGATCCCAGCATTTAGCTTTATTCAGGCATTTTGCAAAAAGATACATTTTCCTTGGCTTCTGTGAATGGTGCCAAGAAGGCACCACCTTCCCCAGACCACTGGGGGTCCAGACCGACTGCTCCCCTCCGGGGCTTCCGTTCACAATTAGGAGAAAGTGGCTCCAAGTCTACAGCAGGGTTCTCCCGAGGGTCCCCCAAACTGATGCAAACTATTGCATTTGCATTATGCTACAGAGAGGTTCCAGACTTCCATGGAAGCTAGAAACTACCCCCAAACCCCGACCCCATCCTAAATATTAAGAAATGGTCCCATTAAACTGGTCTAAATGTTCTTTTTTTTTTTTTTTAAATCTAAGGGAAGAGGATTTGAGGCCAAGCTCCAAATAGACAGAATAGGAGAGGAAATAAAAGAGATCGTGACAGGAAAGATGGCTAAGGGAGGGGGAAGAAGGAAAAGTACCACACATGCACATTCGAGAAAAGTCCAAAGTCTAAACGGAAGGTTCAAAGGCCAAATGGAGACACTTCTGCATTGCCTTAAAAAAGACACTTGCCCTTGCCGGTTTGGCTCAGTGGATAGAGCGTTGGCCTGCGGACCAAAGGGTCCCAGGTTCAATTCCGGTCAAGGGCATGTACCTCAGTTGCAGGTTCCTCCTCGCCTGGGCCCTGGTTGGGGTTCGTGCAGGAGGCAACCAATCGATGTGTTTCTCTCACATCGATGTTTCTCTGTCTTTCCCTCTCTCTTCCACTCTCCCTAAAAATCACTGGGAAAATATCTTTGGGTGAGGATTAACCCCCCAAATACATATAAAAAACTTGGGCCCTGGCCAGTGTCGCTTAGTGGTTAGAGCGTCAGCCCTTGGACCAAAGGGTCTCGGGTTCAGTTCCTGTCCAGGGCACATACCTGGGCTGTGGGTTCGCTCCCCACCCCCAGTTGGGGCACATGAGGGAGGCAACCAGTCCATGGGGCTCTCACATCGATGTTTCTTTCTCTCTCTCCCCCATCCCCCCACTCCCTTTCACTCTCTCTGAAAGAGCAACGGAAAAAATACCCTCAGGTGAGGATTAACAAAAAAGACTCAGGCTGCTGGGTTCTTAACTGCCCCGGCCCACCGGCCCCTTGCTCTACCCTCTTCCCCTGGCTCCGAAGGGGAAAGAAGCCCGGCTGATCCCCTAGATCCTGCCACCTGAGGAAGCTGCTGGGGAAAGTGAGAAGGGAGGATGGGCTCTGGTTACCAAGGCCGGGCAATGCCGGGGGAGGGGGAGAGGAAGCCCGGAGGAGAGAACAGAGCGGCAGCCTGGGGAAGAGGCCGCCATGCCACCTGCTTCCATCCTCTCCCCTGGCCTGGATGGGAAAGCCAGCCCAACCGGGGCCTGGCAGCCCCTCGCACCACTCCCCCACTCCAGTTTCCCCCTCTCTGGGAAGTGCTGTCAGGGGCTGGGGCTGGGGCAGGTTACAGAAGGCGAAGGCCGGCGTCTGCCACTCCCCACCACAGAGGAGGCACTGCCACCCTGCTCCAGGGTTGCTGCAAATAGGCGTGGCTCTGCCTGGTGGCTGTCAGGCCGCTCCCTCCAGGCCAGGAGACCTCTCCCCTGCCGGGTGCAGGAAGGGTCCCAGGTCAGAGCTCCGGACCACGAGGCCTGGCTGCTGCCCAGAAAACCGATCACCTGAGAAGTGACCGTCGCTGGGGGGACCGTTCTCGGGGCTGCTTCCCTTCCCAGAACTGAAGATTTCAAGCTTTTACCAAAACTGCCTCCAAAATAACCCAGCTGGTCGCTGCTTCCTTATTCCTCATGTTGGGCTCCAGCAAGAGGCTGGACAAGAAAAAAACCGTGGGGCGGGGGAGGAAGGAGGGTAAGGCGTCGCTGCCTGGCCCAGCCCCCAGGCAGTGCCGGAGGGCAGGTTAGATGAGGTCAGAAACCAAGGCCAGGGCCCCTCACCCGGCCCAGGAGGAGCCACCGCTCTCAGGCCAAAGTCCGCCCCAGGCCAGCGAGGTGACTGTCCCACCCAAACCCTGCTGATTACAAAGGGAAAGAGAAACTCGTTGGGGCCAAAGCTTGGGAGGTGGGGGGCCTCTTGGCACCTGCCAGGGCTTCAGCGCCCCTTCGGCAGGTTCTGCTGGGGAAAGTGGGGAGCAGCCACAGGAGCCGTCCAGTCTGTGTCAGCAACTGTGAGACCTGATACAGGGCCGGCTGCCCGGCTCCCGCCTGGCCGGGGAGGAGGTCT